>NC_060127.1:46315484-46618468 GCF_021461395.2 Schistocerca americana
TGTCCCAATTGCATTGCCAAGCAGGGTCCCTTCCTTTTCCGAAATGAACCCGAGTGTCGTTGAAATTCAAACGCCAGCATTAAAATAATATAATTAGATTTCACTGCTTTAATTTCAAAGTTCAGTAGCTGGCTACAATATTTAGGTTACACGAGCACAAATTTAGAGTGCGAGTTTTGTTAGCATATTTTAGCTTACCTGTGACTGCAGCTCAGCTTGGTACGTACTAAATTTTACTATTGTTAATAGTTCAGAATCATTTAATTCAAGTTCAAAGTTAAATCTCTTCTTTCTAAATTGCGTAGATTCAAGTAGTTTTTGAAATGATTGTTGAGGTAGTCCAAGACTAACCGTATTTTACTGAATTTCGATGTGCTTCAGAAAGAAAGCTCACTATTAACTTCAGTCACTAAATTAACTTTCGATTTTCCGGTTATTAATTCTTTTGCTAAATTAAGTCAGGGTGTAGCGAAATTTATTACTTCTGACAAACTTTCAGTTTTCACACTACACGTGTCAACCTTCAGTTGCCACGCTTCTAGTGCTAATTATATGTGTAATAACCTTTCTTTTTCAGTTACTATAGTAATTGTCCTTAGGACTGGCGACCGTGATTTCCCCAAATCTCAAATACCTAATTACCGCTAGTTAATTGTTAATGTAACGGCTGCACATTTACTTTCTTTATTAACTTTACCCCTTTTCAAAATTAATTTCCACCAGTTTCATTAGCACATTTCCTTTCATTTAGATGTAACCCTTTGCTCCCTCTTTACCGACAGGTTAACTTCGGTGACGATTGCTTTTCCAAAACTCCCATTAGGTACACGCGGTTTCATTTTTCACTGTCATTAAGGTCGGTAAGTGAGGGGGAGGTTACACGTGGCTGGCGCTGTCCATGTTGACTGCTGCACACTTAGTGATGGCTGTTTCACCACCTAGCGAGGCTCATGGCAACAGGGGTGAGACTCTCCTGTGGCCAGTTGCAGCCACAAGGTAGTCAACATGTTAATGTGCTATTTATCTTATTTGCACATGAACTTTCTTGTGTGAAGTCACATAGCCAGTACAAAGTTTTACCAGAAATGTTTAAGTTTCATAGTTGTTCTACAAATTTTGCTCACCAAATATCCATAAGCATCTTCAAAATCAACAAATAATTCCAGTGAAGTTTTCTTATTACTCAAAGTGGATTTTACTTATTGTGAGAGGTTTATAATGTTATTGGTGGTACAACAGAATTTTCTTTATCCTTGTTGGTCCACATATACAATATTCTCTGTTTCAAGGTACCATGCCTATCAAGAATTTATTATCTTCTCCATGGTTTTAGCCAAAATGCTTGTTAAACATATGGATTTGTAATTGCACAAATTATCTGCTGGTTTTCATACTTTTTAATATGTGTACAATGATGGTCTTTTTCTGTATGGCAGTTAAGAGTTACTTCCAGTTTCAGTAACGTTTATGCTGCAATTAGACATTTTAAGAACACAGACATGATGTTATCTGGTCATGATTTTTTTTCTGTCCTCTGAACTTGAAATTGTTTGTGTAAATTTTTCTAAAGTAAAAATGTTCATTAAATAATTTATTAGGTGCATCTAAACATGCTTTTCTGTGTAAAAGTTTCATTGCTTTCTCTTTATTTTTAAACTCTTTAGATATATGTTTACACTGAGAATATAATTTATTGAAGTCTTCTGCTATATTGTGATCTGTATATAATGTGTTGGTAGTATTAGGGACCTCTATTGGTTCTTGTATTAAGTACAGGAGGCTGGTCAAAAATAAGGAAACACCAAAACCACAACACAATACCATGTCTAATACAGTGTAGGAAAACCACTGGCACTGAAAACAGCTTTCATCATCTCACAATCAGAATGGATAAATACTGGTCCTGTATGGTTTCCTGCAAAATAATGGTAATTTCAGTTAATGACGATGGAAGAGGATAATGATCGTGCACTTGTCTCTTCAAAGTAGGCCACGAAAGCTCAATAATATTGAGATCTGATGACTGAGGTGGGCAAAGGAGATGCAACAATTCATTCTTGTGCTAGCAAAACCAGACATGGATGAAGTGAGCTGAGTGAATAGTGGCCCTGTCCCCTTGGAAAACAGCAACACCATTGCACAATGGGATGGCCCTGAGAAGCCTAAAGGTCGTGTAATCCTTGGCTGTAATGCGGCACAGGAGAGTAATTGTGTGGCCTGTGGAAACCAAATCATCCCCAAACTCCTTCCATGTTTCACTCTTGGGGTGCAAACTCTGCCAGAAGTTGGAAACAGTTTGAAACAAGACTCATTTGACCAAATTACTTTCTTCCATTTTCCCCAGTCCAGGTTTAATAAATTTAGCATCACATTTTCCTGTTACGGGCACTTGAAATCACTAATGTGTGGTTCTGGAATACTCGTTCACTCTACGATTTCCAGCATACTGCTCTCCCATTGTGTTGTTTTGGTGCTGACAGGGTTTGCAAGTGGGACACAGTTCTTCAGTGATATGTTTCAGCTATTGTCTTTTTTTTGTCATAATCTTCTTCAATGATTGACTGTTATGATCACTGAACACACTCTTTTGCCCATGTTGTGTCTTAGAGGATGATGTTTTTCTGCTTTACCAGTACGCAGTAATGATATTTGATATGGTGTGTCTTAAAGTGTCAAACAATCTTGCTCCCTTTGTTATAGAAGCATTGACCAAACAAGTACCAACAATTTGCCCACATTTGAATTTACTTAGCTCCAATGTAATCCACTCACAATTATGGAGAACACTGTACTGATCTTAACAGAGACTTGTTCATAAATTACTTGGTTCATTTATTTAATGCAAACTGTTACATAGCCACAGTTTTGAATATAATGTTAATGTTAAAGTGCAGTACCACCACACTCTCAAAGTTTGCATTTACTGTATTTTCCCTCAAATGCCTCCATTTTCCTGCATTTATTTATTTCTGTTTATCTTATTGATATTGCTTATGTATTCAGTAGCTACATTGATAATTGTTTCTTCTTTTAATTGGTTTGCGTATCACTCTCCATGTTTTATACCTCCTTATGTAGCCTTGTCAAGTACTAGTTTTATTTTATGTTATTAGTTTTGCTTATTAATAGAAACTGTTATGTAGGCATGCTGTTCCTATTTTGTGTTAAAGTTTTTCCTGTCTACCCCATTTTTATTTACTTACTGCTCAATTTTTTACTTCATTGCATTACCACCACACTGTCAAAGATGTTACTGTATGTTTCTTCTTCATCCTAGACATGTTACTTCTCTTCCAGTGTTGTTTGAAAAACATTGTAGCCTAACTTCTTTGGTGACAATACACAGTAAATGTCTGAAGGTGGCCTTGTAAGCTGAAAACCAGTTAACACAATAACAAATTGATTCCACTTCACCTTCTTGAAGTTCCAACTGCTTTTTAGTATGCACTTAGTCTAGTTTTTGCTTTATTTTGTGTTAGAATGTTGGAAATTATCATATGATAATGCTCCAGTCATCTATTTTTCTGGTTATATCAGAAACAGTATCAGAAGAGGTGAAAAGTTCGATCCATATTTGTTGTGTTACAACAGAGTGTATGCCAGTGGAATTCTTTATAAATTCTGTCATGTCTGAAGAAATAAATTCCTCAATGGCTTTACCAGCTCTTAATATCTTCAGAACAGATGAGAGGGAAGTGAGCATCAAATTATCCAATTATCAGTGTGTTTTAGGAAATATTAGTGATATCTAAATCAGTTTCATTGTTTGGAGGGTTGTATAGACCACAAACAATGAAATACCGACTATACCACTCCAGGTTCATTATTTGCATGATTGTATAGATCATAAACAATAAAATGATGGCTATATTCTTTAGTTTCTAACTCCTAATTTATCTTGTACATTCACGTACTTAGTCCATTGCGAACACTAACTAAAATTCCACTTTCTCTTTATTTAGTGAGAAAGTGTACTTGGTAATTTCTAAACTACTGGTATCTTCTGTTACCTTGATTAATGTTCACTTTGATTACTACAAATACAAGCTGAAGACATTCCTCCAGCATTCCACTGTAATATGTTTAATGATTTCTCAACTGTTCTCCCTCAAGAGATGATTTCACTGGAAGACTATTTTAACTAAGGATAAATTTCTACTGAGATGCTTCTTGAACATCCTCTGTAGCTGGGGAGAAAACCAATATGTAACTTATTCATTATTTTGCAGTGAATTTTTGGAAACTGTCTGGACTGTACAATTTTCATGTTGTGCAATAAAGTGTGAATTGTGAGAAATACTGTTCTGTGAATTGTTTTTAGTGATACCCAGGGTCAAATGATTTCACAGTCATAGCTAAGTATTGAAGTTTTATGTTTAACAATTGCTGCCTCTAACAAAGGCATGTGGGGTTAAAATGTATGTTTATATACCATTATATCTAAAAACAAAGATGATGTAACTTTCCAAACGAAAGCTTTGGTATGTTGAAGACACACAAATAAGCACAAACAAACACACAAAATTCAAGCTTTCATAACCCATGGTTGCTTCATCAGGAAAGAGGGAAGGAGATGGAAAGACGAAAGGATGTGGATTTTAAGGGAGAGGGTAAGGAGTCATTCCAATCCCGGGAGCGGAAAGACTTACCTTAGGGGGAAGAAAGGACAGGTATACATTCGCGCACACACACACATATCCATCCGCACATGCGCAGTAGCTTCATCGTGCATAAACCACATGTTGTGTCGTATTTGTAAAGGCACATGTTCTAGCAGCACAGGTAGAGTATCCTGTATGAAATCATGATAACGTGCTCCATTGAGCGTAGGTGGAAGATCATGGGGCCCAATCAAGACATAACCAACAATGCCTGCCCAAACGTTCACAGAAAATCTGTGTTGATGATGTGATTGCACAATTGCGTGCGGATTCTCGTCAGCCCACACATGTTGATTGTGAAAATTTACAATTTTATCACATTGGAATGAAGCCTCATCCATAAAGAGAACATTTGCACTGAAATGATGATTGACACAGTGTTGGATGAACCATTCGCAGAAGTCTACCTGTGGAGGCCAATCAGCTGCTGATAGTGCCTGCACACGCTGTACATGGTACGGAAACAACTGGTTTTCCCGTAGCACTCTCCATACAGTGACGTGGTCAATGTTACCTTATACAACAGCAACTTCTCTCACGCTGACATTAGGGTTATTGTCAACTGCACGAAGAATTGTCTTGTCCATTGAAGGTGTCCTCGTTGTTCTAGGTCTTCCCCAGTCGCGAGTCATAGGCTGGAATGTTCCATGCTCCCTAAGATGCCGATCAATTGCTTCGAACATCTTCCTGTCAGGACACCTTCGTTCTGGAAATCTGTCTCGATACAAACGTACCACACCATGGCTATTGCCCCGTGCTAATCCATACATCAAATAGGCATCTGCCAACTCCGCATTTGTAAACATTGCACTGACTGCAAAACCACGTTCGTGATGAACACTAACCTGTTGATGCTACGTACTGATGTGCTTGATGCTAGTGCTGTAGAGCAATGAGTCGCATGTCAACACAAGCACCAAAGTCAACATTAACTTCCTTCAATTGGGCCAACTGGCGGTGAATCGAGGAAATACAGTACATACTGACGAAACTAAAATGAGCTCTAACATGGAAATTAAGCGTTTCCGGACACATGTCCACATAACATCTTTTCTTTATTTGTGTGTTAGGAATGTTTCCTGAAAGTTTGGCCGTACCTTTTTGTAACACCCTGTATATTTGTTCGCCCGTGTTCCCTTCAGGCAGAGGATGTCTCACAAGTGCTTCAACTAGAGCTGATTGACCTGCAGTCGATATCTGCCTGCAGAACCACTTTCTTATATGTAAAACTTTGGATGACTTTTACAGATGTCTTCCACAAGAGAAATATCATCTTTTGCACAAGCACACGGCCAAATTTCTCTCAATGTTTGGTTCTATGTATATTTGTGAGCGCTTTTTCTCTTTCTTAAAGCATGCTAAAACTAAGAACCGTTCATTGCTTGGCGATAAAAATTTGACTAATTCTTTGAGGTTAGCGGTCTCACGGAATATTGTACCAAACCTAGACAAAATTGTTACCTCAAAAAAAAAAAACGTGTAAAATGTTAATTGTCTTCTTTAACAATGTTGACTGTAAGAATTAAAGAGTTTTATAACCTTAATTCTATTTTTAATAATTTTTCAAAGTTGGTCAGTTAAAATTATTACGTACAAAACAGCAAACTACGGATCCGATTTCTAAACTTTGAAAAGGGATACAAAAAGCTGTAGCATGAAGTATAACAAAAAATATTTACTTGTAACTACTAACAGTAAGAATGAGACACTATATCCCTTACATAAAACTATTTCTAAAATAGAATATTTTGTTTACGTTGGATCAGACCGTGGGACAGTCCAGCACAGAGCAGTGCTGTGCAGTCTCACCCACTCTGCAGCTATCTCTCTGTCTCTCACTCGCTCCTATGCTGACACTAGCAACACATGGTCGTGTATGGGGTGCTGAACTACACTGCCTTGCACCCCCAGGGTGCGGGCGTGCCCACCGGGCGCAATTCTTGGATGAGCCTGAGGTAGAGTCTGAAATCAGGTCTTGTGTGTCCTCGTCGGTGGGTTGGAGGGTTAGGCAGTTCAGAGAGGTCTAACAGCGAATGAACAGCGTCGACTCGTGAAAGGAAATCAGCAACTATATTGTCAGCACCCTTTATGTGTCTGACATCGGTGGTGAACTGAGATATGAAGTCCATGTACCTGAAGCGGCGAGGAGGCGGGTCCGTTGGCGGGTGTGTGATGGCCGCAGCCAGGGATTTGTGGTCCATTAAAACATAGAAAGGGCGTCCCTCAACGTCAGTCTTAAAATGCTTGATCACTTCATAGACCATGAGCAACTCCCAGTCAAATGCAGAATATTTCTGTTGTGCGTTGGTGAACTTGCGTGAGAAGAACTGCAGAGGCGAAGTCTGGCAGTCGATTGTCTGGCTAAGGACAGTGCTGATGGCAGTATCGCTCACGTCTGTGGTGATGAAAAGCTGCGCATTGGGATGAGGATGCGCAATGGTGCAGGCTTTAGCGAGGAGACTTTTGAGGGCAGTGAAAGAGTGAGTCATAGCAGGGGTCCATGGAACGGTCCGAGATCCAGAAGTGTGGGTGCCTGCCAAGGTGTCCGTCAGTGGAGCCTGAATCTCTGCAGCCCGAGGTAGTTGTTGGCGATAATAATTAACCGTCCCCAGAAAGCGCTGGAGCTCTTTGAATGACACAGGTCTGGGTAGGTTTACTATTGTTTGTACCTTCTCAGGGGGTGGTGAAATGCCGTCAGCAGAGACCCGAAAACCAAGAAAAGTGACAGCGGGTTGATGTAGCTGCAATTTGTCCTGGTTGGTCTCGATGCCTGGTGCCGCGAGAGTGTTTATAACAGTTTGCACATGTCGAATGTTGTACTTGACGGAGGAGAACACAAGAATGTCATCAAGGAATGCAAAGTAGAATTTTATGTCGAATAGCACTTCATTGATGAAGCGTTCCCAGTTTTGACTGAGAACGTGGTCGCACCTGCAAGGGAACTGGTAAAGTCGGCAATGTTGGGTATGGGGTAGGTGTCCATAATTGTTCGCGCATTTAGTCGACAGTAGTCTCCGCCCATGCGCCAGGACCTGTCTTTCTTGGGTGTCATATGAATGGTCATAGACCAGCTACTGCCAGAGAGTTCAATGACGGCGGAGTTTAGAAGTTCATAAATCTGCTTTTTAAAGTTGGAGAGGCGCTTGGGACAAAGTTGACGTGGTTTACTGGAGATCAGGGGCCTAGCGTGAGGCGAAGCTTGTGAACTGTGCTGTTGGTGATGACGGAAATGTTGCCGGTGGCACGAGAGGTGGTTTGCTTACAATGTGTAACGGGCAGGCAAGGCGTAGTCATGGTGTTCGGAGCCACTCAGCGGATCCAACGGGAGCTGAGGCGGCGGAATGTCCCAGGATTCAACATGACAAGATGGCCGCTGGCCCGAAGCAGTGGCGCCATGGTCGGGTGAGCTCGGCAGAGCTTGTGAAGCGTTAGTGAGTCCATTATCCGAGGGCACGGCCTGTGGCAGCACGATCACGGACGAAGCGCTAGGCGCGAGTGCACTATTTATGTTGTCAGTGGCGGTCATATGGCGGCACACAGGAGCTGAAGTTGCATAGTTTGAGGTGCTGTCTGCGAGAGGAGAGGTAGGAGCTGTCAGTTCAGGAACACGTGACACTCGTCACACATGCACATTCGTGTCTGGCCGAGTGTCAAATGCTGCCGTGTTAGGAGGGAGTGGTCCTGTGGAACTATCAGTACACGTTATGGTAGACTTGATAGCACAGTTGCAAGGGGTAGCGGGAGGTAAGCACACGGAGGCTCGATTGCTGGGACTACAAGCAGATTTGGCGCACTTACTGACCTCGCTTTGTCCTTGCTGCAGTGTCTGTAATACCTTTGCTGCATCGGAGAGCTGGAGCTGAGATTCGTGGAGCCGGAGGGAGAACTCGAAGTTTTCCTTGCGTAGGTGAGTGACGTTTTCAAGCTCGACAAGGCACTTGTGCGTTGTTTCTTGTAACGTCATCGACAGAGACGAGCATGTACGGATGAGATGAGCCTGGACCGACGTGTCACGGGGGGGGGGGGGGGGGGGGAGGGGGGGGGGGGTTGCTCGACAGAGCACAGGGGAAGTAAGTTTTGGACTGGTGATGAAACACAGTGTTTCGCACTAGGTCCGGTGGAAGTTTGTGGATAGCAAGAAGTCAATGCCTAGTGTAGGTTCCTCAATATTGCACACTAAAAAAGTCCACTCGAGTTTGCAGTTGGCAGAGAGTGGGATGACATGGGAGGTTGAACCTGAGCATTGTAGTTTAGTTGAATTCACGGCTTGCAGTTGCAGGAGGGGGCGTGACCGTGGGCGGAGCCGGTGACGTCCCAGCTGCTTGTTTGCTGCTTCCCGGAGCGAGCGGAACAGTCGGTACAGTATGGCCCAGGCCGCATCTGGCCACGGGACAAAGAGCCTGAACCTGAGACTTGCCAGGTAGGAAGTGGCTGGCGAAATAGAGCAGTGATGCATCATGTAGTTTGTCAGCAATTGTCATTCGTTGCTCTACGGGTTCGGGAGACCTCTGAGCCAGAGCAAAGTGGATGTGAAGATGTAGTTTATCTGACCAGATGGCGAGGAGAGCTGTGTCAGAGAGTAGATCGTCGCTGACCAGGGCCCGTAGTCGTCTCCAGAGTTGGGTAGGTTTGTTGTTGCCTAGTTGCTCAACGTGGAGCACTTGCCGTATTGCTGTCTCAGTTGAGTGCGCAAGCCGACGTTGAACTGTGTTTGGCCAGAGTGTACTGGGGAGCTGAGTCCGGGGCGTCGACCGGGTCAGTAATCAAGCCCTCCTGGTCGTGCAAGTGAGTAATAAGGCACAGAAATCTGGTTGATTTGTAGAGTTTGAAATGGTCGAACACTTTGTCCACAATTTTGAACCAGGTTGTTGCTCTGCCACGATTGAATGGCAGCAGCGTCGGTAAGCGTTGTAGAATGTTCGGAAGAACAGGTTGAGTTGAATTCGTCGGGGCACTGCCTGAAACGAGCTGTTGTTGCTCCAGTATTCCAGAAGAGTGTGTCTCCAGGGTATGTGGCGACAACGGCTGGTTGGGAGGCAGTGTGAAAGTGACGCGCTGTGAATGAGCGTGATCCGTCGCGACGTGGAAGGCAGAAGTGGGTGAGACACCGTAATGTGTCAATTGCGGTTGCGGAAGTTCAACACGTTGCGGATGTGTTCAGATTGACGTGTCGTGGAAGACTGATGCGGATGAGGCACCGAGATGTGCCGAGAATGGTAGCGGAAGCTCGACTGGAGCCGGTGCGGGGGCGACAGGTGAGAAAAAGTTGAAAGTTTGAAAATGTGTGCTAGTCCATGGCAAGCTTGACGTACGATCAGAGCCAAAGCCACCTGTGTTGCAAGGAGGCTGTGGAGGTACGGGCTGTCCAGAAGCACAGTGTGGAAAATGATGTTGAACATCGGACGGAATGTGTGAATGTTCACAGTTCATAGTCACTCCACTCAAAGTGGTGTGTGGATAAGGTGAGTGACGTTGCACAAAACACTGAGGCATAGCAGTAGGACAGAGATGGAGGTCAGGCACAGATAACAAGCTATTGTTCCTGTTGCAGGCCGAGGTATCGAAGCAGGACGGCATGTGCTGATACTGAACCGAGGCAGGCGTGGGCGTGGTCGGATGCTGAGGAGGTTGACCTGTGAACAAAGCAGTTCCGGCCATGTGGCAGGAATCCACGTGGTACTGCACGGATTGTGGCATGATAAATCGTTGTCCTGGTGGTGGTAGGTTGTCCAACGAAGCATTTGCAGAAATCGGCATTGGTCCCACACTGCACGGAGATATGTAAGAGGTAACTGCACCGTCAATGAGGGAAGGCACATGTGGAGGGAACAAAGGCGTCTGATAGCCGGAGTCGTGCACACTCCTAACCTCACTTATTGTTGCAGGTTCAAAAACGTCCGGCGAAATCGGTGTAATCGTCAAGTGAGAAGCATCGTGTTGCAGTCCTGGCAGATGTACATTGCACGCAACATGATGAATGTCGATTACAAAATCCGGCGTTATGCGTTGGGCTGAAGCCATTGTTCAAATGTTATGTTGATGTAATACATGCGAAAATAACCAACACGGAGGCTGTGGACACAGTAAAACAGCGAAAACGGAAGACATTACAACTCGGGGTCACCAGTGAGGTGAATGCTCAGGTCAGTTACATCAAACAACACCTTATTATCAGGAGTTCATTTATTTACCTCTTTACACAAGCAAGGCTTACAAAGAACTGGATGGCGGAACTACACAAAGATCATGTTTAGCTTAGTTCAAAGATGATACTCAGATCGATACTGGTGTCGACCTCATCGGTGCCACAATGTTATTGCCACTTTGGCAGTTCAAAGTCTTTTTTTCATAGTTTCATTCATTACCCCATTTTCAAACACTTTTGTTTTCACACACTGTTCAATTTTGCTGAAAGTTTTCTTTGTGTGTACAATTCTTTTCCTTGGTAACTTTGGGTCAGACTGTGGTGTCATCCTAAGAATGAGGTGCCAAGATGAGGTTGGTACCTCGTGAAAAAACCGGAAGCAAGCACAGTCTTTGCCAGATGAAGCGACAAATGAGTGGAGTCGGCATAGACATGCCCAGATGACTTTCCACATGCCACCCTATCAGCTTGCTTGCTTGCTTACGTCTGAGTGCTGCTCTGCACAGCCATTCTGCAATCATCGCTGAAGATGACTGCATTGTTGCTCTACTGAGCCAACGGTGAGGTAAATGTGCTACACAGAACTATGCACAACTGTTAATTATCAATTCTACTTTGTGGGAAGAGACTAATATCTTGTTGTGTATCAAGTGATACATTAACATTACATGACACTAATTAATACTCATGAAATTCCTGTCAGCACGGGTTGTTACAAAAATCAAGTATTTCCAAATCAGCCTCCTCCAGGAGTAAAGCTAAAAATCCACTACAGTACTGATGACTATTGTTTCGTCCGGTATGACAAATGTCGTTGTTCCCATACATTGCCCACCCTGGTTTTGCCTTGTGTATTTTGACTTTTCTGTGTATCATTCAAAGTGTTTAACTATGTCTGAGCCACCACAGGAATTGTCTCTAAACAAAGTCATTCAGTTGCAAGTGCAGCAGATGGAATGGCTGCTGCTCAGTGTTGAAAACATGATTCAATTACTATTACAGTCAGCAGCACTGCTACTGTTTGCTGCATCCACGCTTTGCCCACTCAATAGTAATGAAGAGGATTGGTCAGAATATCGGACACATAAGGAGGCTAATTTTGCTGCATACAACATTACAGATATGGCGTGCAATGGTTCTTTTTATTTCAACAGTCAGAGCCAAAGTGTACCATCTTTTAAAACCATGTCCCAATTCTCATTCATGAACTATTACACACGACTCACAAGTTAGGCTGCTCAATGTAATTTACAACACACAGATGCAGCAAGGTTGAAGCTTTTCCTTCTCAAGAAGAAGCCTGCACAAACATTAAAACAGTGGACTGTCAGACTTATAGGGCTAACAAGACATTGTAGGTTGCAGAGTTCTTGTGGACTAAGTGATAGAGATGTCATGTTACATGATGCTATAATGCAAAATGTGTCAGGCACATGAATTAGCACCACAATTCTAAAATTACCAAACCCCAATCAAAAACAGCTCTGTCTATTGCAGAATATCAAACTATTGTGGACACAACTGACACTGATTTTGAAGCTCTATGTATTTCTGTTGTTAAAAGGGCAAAAGACACCCAATTGAAAGATGAAAATAGGGCTCAGACTAAAAGTAAATGAAAGGTAAAAAACTTTCAGTCCCAATGATCTAGATCTGCCTATGAATGGAATTCAGATAGTAAAAAGAAATGATGACATTTCTCCTCACAGTGGGACCACTCTACAACTAGTCATCTGCATACCTTCAACAGCTGAAAGTCTTATAACTTGCAGAGTCCAACATCTGCTCCTGAGACTCTTCATGGAGATTCACAGTTTTAGCAGAGGTTTATGTGAGTAATTTTGAAGTGGGCATGATCCACAGTTACACAAATAGTAATCAATTACAGCAAAGCATGCTACTGATGGTACAATAGATCAAGTGGCTGAACATTACAGGCACTGGTCACTAAAATTCAATATTCCATGAGCCAAACATTGTGACCACCTGTTTAATAAGATGTGGTACCAATTTTCAAACACAGTACAACAGAAATTGTGCTTGTCATGAATGCTATAAGTCTTTGACAGGATTACACAAGTATGTGGCACCAGAGGTCTATGCACAGGTCACTTAATTCCTGAAAATTACAGGATGGTGGTGTACGGGCACGCAGCTGGCACCCGATGCATGTTCCAATGGGTACAGATCAGGCACGGTTGCTGGCCAAGATGTCAGTGTGAGTTCACTACAATGCCCCTCAAACCACTGTAGCACGATTCTGACGTTGCAATATGGACAGTTATCTGGTTGGAAGATATCATCTCACCATAGTGGAGGATTTCAGACGTGATATGATGCAGATGGCCTGCAATAATGTGCACATAGTTCACTGCTGCCATGAGACCTGCATTTTGAGATGAGATGTGATCATCCAATACCATATGACCTGATCATTATTTCACCATCCTTCAACCACTTTCCATAGGTGCTCACAACATAAGTATGCCAACAGGTGACCAGCTTCACTGTTTCAGAAATACCAGCTGCAGCACCATGACAATGTGCCCTCTGTCAAAACTGCTTATGTTAGTGGATTTCCACATTTGCAGCCTGTATCTCTGCTATAATCACTAGCCACTACTCTCTCTTCCACTTATTTCCTTTCCTTATGGCGTCATGTGCCTGCAACACCATCAGGAGGCATTCAACCTCGCAGTGGGGAGTAGTCATAAATAAAGTTCTGGCTTATAATTTTATCTCTGCTTGGTGAAAATTCAGAGACCTTTGTCAAAAACATTAGTTTGGCATTCTTTACCGAAATTTTAAGAATAAATGAAAAACTTGAGCCTTTTTAAGGTCTTCTTTAACAAGTTGGACACCCCCTTTCACAAAATCCTGGTTATGTTCCAGGGGGATGGTCCAGACAGACAGAAAGGAGGGTGGGGGGGGGGGGGGAAGTGATAGAGGAGACGGGATCGAGGAAAAAAATAGAGTATTTCCCTCATCTGCTTAATCTCTTGGTGACAAATACAAAACAGACATAAAGTAAAATACAATGACCATATGATTTTTTGATTAAACTCCTGTTAATATGTGTAATCTAACTGAGAGCTGACCTACTTGTTATGAAAAAGAAAGAGACATCTATTTCCATCACTCTGTAAATGTATTTAAATGTTTTTTTTTTATTTTTATTTTTTTTTTTACTAGCATTTTGATGTTTGGAGTGCGATTACTGATCATCAAATGCATTGCTCCAGTCAAATGAATGTCAGTAAGGCTACTCCTAAGCTTTGATTTCATTAATTTCATTACTGAAAAAGCACTTCCACACAAATACGTGATACCAAACATATTGCAGACCTCGCCCTCTCACT
Source organism: Schistocerca americana (assembly GCF_021461395.2). Classification (NCBI taxonomy): domain Eukaryota; kingdom Metazoa; phylum Arthropoda; class Insecta; order Orthoptera; family Acrididae; genus Schistocerca; species Schistocerca americana. The sequence goes on from NC_060127.1 coordinate 46,329,650, forward strand.
GAAAGTCAATGTGCTCTAACAGAGTTTCAGGAGGTGCACTTTCAATGTCCACTGCAAAAGGAGTTGCAAAAATACTAAACTCAAGCTCGAATTGATTTAAGTCACTACATCTACTATCCAAGTTTTCTCATAAAGCATTAAGTCCCATAAGATTTCACACACACACACACACACACTCATAAAGCAACTCGCAATGCAAAAATTCCTCAAAATGCTTGTTCAATGCCTACTCTTCAAAATTTATTTCATTCTTAACTAATGCAGCATTCAAAAATTGTACAAATGAGCGTACTGAAAGTTGCTTTATCCACAACGGCAACTGTGTCAAAAATGTCAGTAATTAGTTTATGTTTCTATCCTGTAAAGTTGTATTCAAGACATTCAAGTGCTTTCTAAGGTCAGTTATTAATGCAAGATGTAATATCCACTGGGGATCATCCAACTCTCTTACTGGCATTCATGTCCATGAAAAATGCTATGTCTTTATGGAAATTGAAAAAACTTTCTAAAACAACACCTCAATTACATAAGGGTACTTCACAAAAATATGGCATGTTGCTGTAATCATGCTCTAGCTCTGCCAGGAAAGATTTCAACTGCTGATGTTCCAAACCACATGATCTCAGTTTATCAATAAATTTTACAACATCCATCACACCACTTATTTTGACACATTTTGCCAACAGATTAATGAAATGTAGGATACAGTGTATCACTGGTATTTTGTGTTGGATACCATTGTGGCGTAGAGCGCCATAAAAATCGATATTTGTTCTGTGCGTAAGTGTGCTATCTTCGAGGAGAGGGCTTTGGAAAGCATGATGGACGCTAACGGCAGTTAGCCTCCGGACTTGTATCTGTGTAGACGCTAAGTGTGAATAAATCTGTATATGAGAGAATTCTAGTTGTTTACCTACAACTATACCATATTCCCTCACCATCTTCTTTCATCTTTTATTCTTATCAATTCTGGCCAATCATTGCTGGAGCTCCATCTGTTGCAGTCGATGAAGTTTTTCCTAACAAGGTCATATCAGTCAAGAATGTTCCCTAACCAAGAAAATGTCACCTGTCATAGCTGTATCATGCACTGACTTTAAATCGAGTTCCTCCATCATACTGAACTCAGCATCAACTCCTTTCATAAATACAGCAAGCTGAGCCACATCCATTACATCTGTGCTTTCATCCAAAGCCAAAGAGAAAAAACTATATTTTCGATCTGATCTTTCAGTTGAATTTCCACGGTGTTCATCATTGCTCCAGTATCTCCGCATACCATTCTCCCTGAAAGAGGAACTGCTTCAAAAACAGAAAGAGTCACCAAACACAAGATTTTTGCAGCAGCAACAGAGCACTCTTTAAGAAATTTTCCATCACTGAAGGGACACACAGTTTTGGCTATTTTAAAAGCTATGTGACAGCTCACTCTCATTGCACTATTATTGTGGATGATATGGTTCTCTTCCTGTACATATGTTACATGGAAGAGGTAATAATGTAATGCTTTATAAATAATTGTAACATTTTCAAGAAACAACATATCTATGTGAATTTTCTTCTTTCTCTCTCTTCTGTTTTAACTTGGGAAATTCAGCCAGACTATCCTCAGTATCCAATGGCGTCACAAAGTTCTCCTGAAGGAGCTGAAAACGTCACTTTACATTGCACTTCTTCCACTCTGATAAAACCGTATTGCAAAACAGGACTGAGGACCAGCTTGCACTTTAGAAAAAAAAGTAATCTCCTTCCCATTTCAAGTTGAAGCATAAGGATTTGACCACTTTTCAATTTGAGGATTTTAGCTCCTCTTCGTTAATTTTGTCCTCCTATAAACGTCAAACAGGCTTCGACACTGACAACATTGACAATACACATGTGCTGTTAATAATCAAGTGATGTTAGGAGAGAGGTGGAGGGGGGACTGCAGGCTGGCAATGCCCATGGGCAAGCAGCAGCATTAGTGTATCTGCCCCCCACCTCTGTTCTAGAAGTTCTGAAGTTCTAGCAAGAAACACAGTCTTTGCCTCATCTTGTGCACTGAATGTTTTATGTCATGGCCCCTGTTTTAGTTGTTTGCACTTATAATCAGTAGGTATTTAGTTTAACTGACAACCTTTCAATTTGTGTGATTTATTTGGTAATTTTTTATTTATCCAGTGGACCACATATTGCACAAAAAGTACACGATACACGACAAGTCATTTATCATTAAAAAATATGCAGTTTCAGAACACTGTTCTCTCTAAAAAAATTACACACTGAGCAAGGAAACAGAAAAATTATTCATTGATGCTTGTAATAATATACAGAGTATACAGTCAAATGAATATGAGCAACTCAAAAATATGAAGGTAATGGACTGTCGTTCAAAAATTTTTATACATTTGCTCATTAATGACTGTAATAACACACAGAGTGCACAAACAATGAACATGAGCAACTAAGAAGTATGCAGGCAAATGGATTGCCACTTAAGAATTTATTCAAATATTCACTGAAATACAGAAATACTGAAAATGTTCACTGGAAATACTACAGAAAGAGAATAACATTTAGAAATATATGACAAATGAAATCAATCATTGAGAACACACAGGCAATGAAATTTACTACTAGTAAAATAATATTATGAAATGATACTTGCTGCTCACCATACAGCAGAGAAGCTGAGTAGCACACACACACACACACACACACACACACACACACACAGTCTGGCTTCAGCTGCCAGAGACTGTGATCATTTCCATGAGTGTGTATGACTGTTGTCTATATTCAACAAAGGCCTTCGTGGCTAAAAGCTCATTTTGTGACAGTCTTTTTGTTGTACCTATCTGCTACTCAGCATCTCGGCTATATGATGAGTAGCAACTATCCTTTTCTTAATATTGTTGCATACCATTCTGCATTTTCCATTACTACTAATAAAATGTATACATACATAAAAAGTATTAATTTTTTTTTGAGAAGTGTAACTGAAACATACTTATATACTGTAGTAGTATGGGTTACTATTTTTCCTATAAATGTTCTACACTCAAATAAATGTTCTACACTCAATTGTAGTATTTTCAACAGGAAGCAGCAGTTTTGTGTTTGGCAACTCAGCTTACACTTAGTTGTTAATATTTAATTAGTACTTTTTTAATTTTTCATTTCTAGGAATTCTTGTATTGAATAGAAGCAATGCTTTGTTAGAAACACCATCAGTTTGTTTCTGATACTGTATCTGGAGCAAGTTTTATTTGATCTGGAATCTTATAGTGTAACTATCACCAACGTGAATTACAGTTGTTTGTTATGATGTCCTTGAAAAGATTTGGTGGATATCTGATCATCCTCTGGTATAACTTGTGCATCCTTGTTTTGGGTTAATTTTCCTTTTCTTATGAGGTATTCCTTGGTGAATAGGATTGTTTCTGGTAGTAGGTTTCAATATTCTTAGTCCATAGCACAATAATGTGAGTTTCTTTGATAAGTTGTTTACATGTGTATCCCATTTTAAATGCTGTCAAACCCATAGATCCAAAAAATTTTTTGCATTTACATTTTCAATTTTATCATTATTAAAATTTACTTGGACAGTTTTCTGGCAGGATGAGAGAATTAAATGGAAGTTGATACATACAGATTTTCCAGTATTAACAATTAGGCAGTATTGTTAGACTACTCAGGAAGCTCAGATGGTAGAGCACTTGCCCGCGAAAGGCAAAGGTCCCGAGTTCGAGTCTCGGTCGGGTACACAGTTTTAACCTGCCAGGAAGTTTCATACTCAGGAAGTCTTTTCATATAGTTATCAGACTCTGACTGAAGGTGTTCAGGACTAGATCCAGTCAACACTATGCTTGTATCATCAGCAAATGGGATAGTTTTTTGAGGGCTCATGAGATCAAGAAGGTCACCTACATAAAAGGAACACCATCTTTTATTGATCTTTGATCTGAGAGGAAAACCCTATTAATGATTTTGTTCTGTACATTAATATCATATTAAAGTGATACCTTCTGTCTGCAGTTCTGTAAGAGCACAACCAATTATGTGCCACACATCTTATTCCTCTTCTTTCATATATATTGAGCAGCATTTAATGACCTAATATATCAAAAGCTTTAGAGAGATCTAAGAGCATAACTGCAGCTATATTATGCTGGTCATTTGATTTTTGTTGAATGCTGGTAGGTGCTTGATTATTTATGAAATTTATGTCTGCCATAAAAAAGTTTTTCCAGAATTTTTGAAAAGATGCTTAATATGGACAAAGATCAATAACTGGATACTAAACCAGGGAAACCTTTCTTTAATAATGGTGAGGCTTCCTCTGTTTTGAGAGCATCTGGAAAGATGGCAATTTTTAATGAATGGTGGAAGATGGTCGATAATTGCTTTACTATGAGGGCACCACACACTTATTATATAGTCAGGTACTTCATCATAGCCACTAGAGGTATTTCATTGGGGTCTGTTTCAGAAACAAACATTTTAGTTTTAGTGGTGTTTGACATACTGGTGGAACTTGAGAATGGTACCTTGCAGTTAGACTGAATGCACCCTTTGGCTAGTGGGGTGAAATATTCACTGAATTTGTTTAGAACTGATATTGGTCCCATGATATGACTAGATATGAGTCTGACAGGTGACACATACATAAGTGTCCTATCTGATTGCCTGCATTCATGTCCATTGTGCATTCCGATGGACTTGGGCAATTACAGCTGGACTATGCAACACCCCACACATCCAGAATTGCTACATATGTGCGATGCCTTGGGACATGCTGTTCAGAAGAGGTCTCCACTCTCTCATACTCTTACGGATTTATGGACAGTCCTGCAGGATTCATGGTGTCCATTCCCTCCAGAACTACTTCACCCATTAGACAAGTCCAAGCCACATCGTGTTGCGCCACTTCTGCATACTAGCGGGGGTCCTACATGATATTAGGCAGGTGTACTAGTTTTGTTGGCTCTTCAGAGTATATACATTTATAATTACTTGGTTTAATTCAGGCAGCTTAAACGTAGAAAACTCAGAGTCCTTATCTACTTATAGTGCACAATGTTTATTTTGCCCTACCTCACAAAATTATATCTGGACTTTTACGAAGATGGCAGTACCATCATGTGCAGAGAATTGCCTACAATAGGAGCTGGTTAGTGAGTACCATTCTTAATTTCTTCTTTTCTCAGTCAGTACTCATTAGTACATACTACACCTGGATTTATCTCAGACTGAAATAACACTGTAGCATTGGAATTTCATTTCTGATCAACTGGAAATTATTATGTGATACAAGAAATGTTTGGCTTTGTGGCTTCTCAGTTAAATGTTCAATTAAATCCTTTTCTACAGACATCACTGACAAAACACTTACACTAAAAATCTGCAGAGTTGTTATTTTTGTATGTGGCTTTTTGCATATAATTTTTAGCAGACAAGATGATTTTGAGTGGTTGACACTGTCCTGCTTCTGTCGACACTTCTGTTGTTTCCAGTCTAAACCATTTTTTAAATTTGTGTTTGTCTGGCTATTTTGAAACATGGGATTGTTTTCTTTAGGGTTTCATTTCATAGTTTTTCTGCTAGTTGCTCTTTTCCCAACATATTTAAATGTAGCCAATGAGTTATATATGAAATTTTCTTCCTATATTATATGTATCAATCATCTCTATGTTATGAAAGGTAGAACATATTCCTGAGGTTAGTTTGTTTGTATAGAAAATTTCTTAGCTGAGCCACGACCAGGAAGGCAAAGCATAATGAGGAGGAATGTTAACAATGAGTACATTTACATGTAATAAGTTGTTTAAACATTTCCTAATTTATTTTGTAGATTTATTCATTTCATTCACTTGTACTTCCTTTGAACCACCTAGAAGTATAACAGAATCACCTTTACTTAAGCTGGATATTTCACTAGAGTTTGTTGGTTCATTTATCTCTAAAAACTGCGCTTCTGGTTCTACAAAACCAGTTACCATTAAATTACATTTATCTTGTAATAATGCAGCAATTTCACATCCATGGCTGTCACAAACACACTAATATTTTTGTTTAGCTCTGTTTTTGGGCTAACTGACTTTGAAACTTGTATTTGCTCTGTAGATACATTCTGTTTTTGCACATTTGCTAACTTTCATACAAAAATCAACCTGTATTAAATTTACATTCTTGGGAACAAATTTGGTATATGCACCACATCAGGAGTGTATTTACAATTGAGATTGTTGTTCTGAGGTAAAGTGTCAAGATGGTTTTTAGTACATATGTTAGGTCCTCACACTTTTTATTGTTTACGGTTAATCACCACATTTCACTTTACTAAACAGTAAATGACAGCATCACCTGCAAACGATCTAAGATGGCTTTTCAGAATGTCACCTAAATTCTTTACATAGATTAAGAACAGCTGAGAGCCAATAAGACTTCCTTGGTGAATACCAAAAATAACTTCAGTTTCACTAGATGGCTTCCCATCAATTACTACGAACTGTGATCAATTTGACTGGAAATGAGGAGTCCAGTCACATAACTGCCAATCTACTTCACACAGGCACACAGTTCGATAGAAGCCACTGGTGAAAAATGGGATCAAACACCTTACTGATATCTACAATTGTGGAATCAACTTAAGATCCACTGTCAATAGCACCCATTACTTTATCTAAATAAGGAAGCAGTTGTAAGCTAGGCCAAAGGAAAAACTTCCAAAAGTGAATATTCCTGAAAATTACACATGTAATATGATCCATATCCCAAGTATTTGTTTCCAGGCACAATCAAATTGGGCTTTTTTCCCTTGTTTTGACCAGTACTTTCTGCTTTAAGAATATGGAACACTTATTTTGAAAAACCTTATATACACTTATTTAAGATATATAAAGCACTGACTGTTGCACCTTTTTGTTCTTAAAAGTCCCTTCCCACTAAACTACTACAAGAAAATTTAGCATTATACAGGCAACTGCTTGAAATAAAATTTGAACTTCATCTAATATAGTTGTTGGTGAACCTTCTGTGTTGTATGGTCATTGTCTATGAAACTTTTTTTTTCTTAAGATTTTGTCCAGAGCTGCGATTCCACCTTAATCAGGTGTTGGAGAGTGACATAAGTAAAAAGAGTGGTGGTCAACAGAGACAATCCTTGTCAAAGGTAAAACTCAACTATCAAACTGTCATCTGTGAAAGGCAGAACTTGTTTATCAGTTCTGTAGATCTACTGTCAGTGTATCACTCAATTCCATGACTTCTGCTTTTCTCTTAAAATTGTCTGCATGTTTATATAAATTTTTATGGCCTCTCCATAGAGCCATGGACAATAGTTCATAAGAGTAGATAAAATTCTGGTTTTATGAAGTTTCACTTCATGGTTGCTTGAGTGAAGAGCGTGCTCTGCTACAGCTGATTTTTCGACTTTCTCTAGTCAGCAAAGACTTCTGTGTCCCTGCAGGAATATATTCCAGCAGAGAAGGATATTTATCCTATACAGATCTGAGCACTTGATGTATTTTCTTGGTTGATCTAAAAATTAATATGATGTTATGTTTTTGTAAACTCTTACTGAACTAATTCGTTAATTGTTTCACCCTTGGCCTTTGACCTCTTTTTGTTACTTGGTCACTGAAGCCTATTTACTCCTTTCCTGCAAAGCCCATTTCAGACAATTTAATTTGGCATTTAGGTCTCATATCAAGCAAAGTTTTTGGCTCTCTCGACAAGACTTTTAATGGCATTCCCTATTTGCTGTAGATGCTGGTTGGAGTTCTGATGTAAATATCTGCCTTCACCATACCAGTGGCCACTGGGAACACTACTTACCTGTCCGTCTTCCTCACACACTGGCTCCTCTTCATCTTCCTCATTTTCTGTTTTATCAATATTGTATGTGCCAGGCCCAAGAAAATCTTCTGAAGATGAACTTTCCTGAAACAGTTTAAGAAAATGCTATGTAAGGTGAGAGATAGGACACACCACACTTTCAAGCAAAATAACAGAGAAATAATTAGTTCACTTCTTTTGCTTTCAATCTAACAAATGGCTCTGAGGAAGTGATCACAAATATTAATGTGGTACTATTCACACATCAAATAGCAAATTACACCACTGCTGTCTCCATCTAGTCCTGTTCTATGCTAACTGCCTCATAGTCTGGCATCTGACACTTGTCACTTCATGTAACACATTTACACTTCCCTTCCTGTATTCTTCTGTCCTTCCAATGTACCTACAACAGCAACTGTTAGAACCCCTTTTCCTCACAGTATTTGTCATGACCAATCTACATTTAACCAATCTTTTTCCTAACTCCAACCCAAATTTTATGCATAATAAATGCTTCTTTCTTTGGAAAGCATAAAAGTCACTCCAGTTATTAATCTCATTTATTCTTCACTCATCCAGTTATCAGTTAGCATGCTACCCAAATAGCTGTACAGTTTAATACCAACTCACCTGTATGTGAACGGAATGGCACATCACAGCAAACAGAGGTGTATTTACACAACACAGAACATACCTACTGCATTACAGTGGTTGGACACAATGCATATAGCAGTGGAGAACACAGCCATATACTGACTGATTTACTTGAAATGTGCAGTAGTGGGAACACAGTAGTCTACACCAAGCCTGTTCAGGAGGTGGTTAGGCGAGCACAAATGCTCACACTTGCTTGCCGTCTGGACAGTGAGCACTCATGATAAAATGTGCTTGTCTGACATTATTATATGATGCAAAGGAAATGGAAAATGTGGGCAGTTTTCAGAGGAATGGCTGTGTGTTACACCTGCCATAGCCTTAGACGCGAGAACATACTCATACTTATAAGCACAATGCTTAAAGTGGAGAGTAGGTCTTTGCAAGTCAATGGAGATGACAGTGCAGGATTGCTACCTACAATTGTAGCTTACAGACCCACAGTGTGACAGACAATTGCATGATAAATTTTGTAGTAAAATAGCCACAGTGTGACAAACAGATGGGTGATAAATTTTGTAATGAAATAGGTCTTGTGGACTCATATAAAATTTCCATCATAAATTTCCAAGACTTCACAGGTCTGAAGCTACGATCATGTCAATGTTTACACCAACATACTCATATGAGCAACTTTTTTCTACAGTGAAGAGAATGAAATTTACCCATGGAAACTAACTCATCGACTGCAACTTAAGAGCTTATCTTCACATTAGCAGTGGATGGACAGCAGTAACAGGCATCCATGCTTTACAGAAAAGCAAAATAAGTAGAGTTCATTGACATCCATCATTTTATGTCAAACATGTGAATAAAACAGTCACAAGATACAAGCTGAAGTCAAACTTTGTCCAAAAACAACATTCATTATAAGGCTGAATCAGTCATAAGAAATAACATGTTTTTTAGCTGCTCCATGTTCTTATCAGCATAAATTAAAAGAAATGTCACTGCAACAGTCTTAGGGAATCGGTTTGCTATGAAAGGTGTGATTACACCAAAGTGTAATGGCAAATCTCTGTAGATTTAACATCAGTGGTCGATGACAATAATTTCTCATGCCAAGCAGCCTCGTTCTGACACCCCTTCTCCTCCCCTCTATTGCCTTCCCCAACCACCACCATTACTCATCATGAGCCGGAAGGTTGCTCACTGCTGAGGCACAAGTGTGAACCAGCTCACACAGATTGGTGAGCATGTCCAGTCTAGACAGAACAAAACACTGGGAGAACATTTTTTTCTTTCTTTCTTTTGGCACTTGACTTCTCTTACAACCAGCAACAATTGTGATGATCACAAAACAAATTTTCCAGAGCAGCAAGTTTCACACCATTTCACAGGGAAATTACAACTTCTCCCCAATGGGGAGGAAGTGCGGGAAGTTCAAATAGATGGAGTGAACTGACTGCTTCTGTTTTCATCAGAAGTTTTTGATACAAAAATTCCAAGAAATGATTGTATTTGTGTGTACTACAGAGGGATTAGAAACATAGGTCAGAAAAAAATATTTATAATCTGCTACTATCTTTTGATTTGTAGGGAACAGAACATCCAAATTCATAATGGTGATTTGTGCATAAAACTGATTTTATGTTAAGTAAGATGTAAGTAGGTTTTGTTTTCTAATCTGTTGAATCTGTTAGAAAGGAACAAAAGCTATGCCAATTTACAGATAACACCAGCATCTTAATTACAGGTAGTGCCAAAGAAATCTTTGGAAACAACGTTAACATTGTCACAGAGAATGTACTAGAGTACGTTGATGCAGACAATGTGATTGCAAGCTGAAGAAAAATTGTTGCAGTGGACGCTAGCTAATCCCCATATAGATATAATCGAACAAACAATTGAAAAAAAAAACAAAAGAAAGATAATACAAAGTTTTCCAGTATCTGGATACAACAGAATATAAAATGGAATAAACATGTAGACTACATAAACAGAAAACTGAACAAAACACGTTTCATAATATATCATAGTTATAATTACTGTGTATCATATGATAATCCCAGGACTTTACATTTTACTTGAGTTCAGTCAATATTGAAAAATGGTTGTGCATTTCAGGGACACTGAGGAGCAAGTTTGAGATCATTTAGATTAAAGGAAAAGATTATTCAAGACGGAAGATTATTGTGTTAGCCACTATTTAAGAAAAATGAAGTACTGCAACTTCCATGTCTTTACTTAATAGAAAATTTAATTATTATGAAACAAAAATCAAACAGTAGCAGGCCATACATCACCTGTAATGAATCTGTGCAGAATTTCAAATCAACACTGACAGATTACTTAGTCAAGCACTGCTTCTACACTGCAAGGGAGTATCTACAAAAACAAAACTGCAGCACAATTTGGGTAAAGTAATTTTTGAAGTGATCACCATATCAAAAACCTACAGATACCAGTCTTTGAATGCTGGCACTGTTTTTTTGAAGTGATCACCATATCAAAAACCTACAGATACCGGTCTTTGAATGCTGGCACTGTTTTGACCAGAACTGAGGTTGGAATCTTCCTACACATAGGTCAGGGGGCCTGAAGATGTTGCAATGTATCACTGAAACTGGTATCCCAATAAAATAACAGTTTAGAAATTTAGATGCCTGAAAGGTGTTTGATTAGAAATTTTGTACTGAACAGCTGAGGTCCTGCAACAATCTCTGAAAAGATGGACATACAGATACTTAAGAGTTTTTATTTCTACTTCTTAACTTCAATCGCCTTTCCAAGTTTCTCCTTGTTTTCTTTTACTGCTTGCTCAATACAAAGATTGAATAACACTGGGAGTAGGATACAATCCTATCTCAGTGCTTTCTCAAGTAATGATTATCTTTCGTGTCCTTTGACTCTTATAACTGCAGTACGATTTCAGTACAAGTTGTACAGACAATCTTTTGCTCCCTGGACTTTACCTTCAAATAGGCTTTTCCAGTCTTCATTGTCAAAAGTTTTTTCTATATCTACAAATCTTATAAAGCACATTCTTCAACTGATCTTCTAAGATAGGCGTAGGGTCAGTGTTACCATGTGTGTTCCTACATTTCTCCAGAACTTAGCTGATCTTCCCCGAGGTTTTTCATTTTTCTGTAGATAATTTGTGTCAGTACTTTGAAACCAAGAGTTATTAAAATCATGGTTGGTAACTTTCACACGTATCAGAATCTGGCTTCTTTGAAATTGGAATGATTACATTTTTCTTGTTGTACAGGGGTATTTTGTCACACTCATATATCTTGCACAACAGGTAGGATAGTTGTGCCAAGTATCTCAAGAATTCTGAGGGAATGTTGTCTACTTCAGGGGCTTTGTTTCAACATAGATCTTTTAATGCTCTGTCTAATTCTCACAGTATCATTGCTCCAATGTCATATTCAAATACTTCCCTTTCCTTTTCTATAAAATTGCCTTGAAGCTCATCTCCCTTGTATGATCCCTCTATATAGTTCTTCCACAACTCAAATTTCCCATTTTTTCACAGCACTGGCTTGCGACCAGTGTTCTTGATATTCATACAGTTGCTACTCTTTTCATCACAAAGAATAAACAGACAAACATATAAATAAATTACTATTAAATGCTATGCAATGCAACTATCCACAGCAAAATAAAAAGAATACAGAAGTACAGATGCACTCACCTCTTTAGCAATGCTTAGTGGGTCCTGTGGACTGTCGTGACCATCAGGCATCTCCCACTCCAGCAGACACTGAAAAGGAGCACAATCTCATCGTGAGCTTCAATGTTCATATACATGCCAAAGTCATGTTATCACCACTATCCACATTTTTATGTGCAATGTTAAGCAAATTACATATGCAGAGCCAGCTCTATGTAATTTGGTGCCCTCAAAAACCATTAAATATGATTCCTCCACCCTCATCTAAAAATTTAAATTTAAATACTTCATTACACATATGCATAATACACTAAAAAAACAGGATACACCATGAAGAAATTATCCAAGAGGGATGGAAATTGGTAGATGTGATGTACAAGTGTAGAAAAACAAATCATTACACTTTCAGGAAAAAAAATGGGTGATTTATTCACAATACAGATCTTCAGTAATTCAGAAAGACAAAAATGCTTCCACATCTGGCCCATCTAAAAATTGAAATTTAAATTCTTTGTTAGACGTAAGCATAATGTACTCCTTTAAAAAAGTGATGCACAATGAAGGAATTATACAGATGGGATTTACAGGTACAGACAAGCAAATCACTACAATTTCAGAAAAAATGGATGATTCATTCAAGATACAGATCTTCACAAATTGAGAAAGTCAAAACCACATTGGTTCACCTCTGGCCCTTATACAAGCAGTTATTCATCTTGGCATTGATTGATGGAGCTGTTTGGATGTCCTCTTGAGGGATATTGTGTGAAATTCTGTCCAATTGGCACATTAGCTGGTTGGAGGAACCTGCCCATAATGCTCCAAACATTGCCAATTGGAGGGAGATGTGCCAATCTTGCTGGCCAAGGTAGGGTTTGGCAAGGAGGAAGACAAGCAGTAGAAAGTCTCACTGTGGGTGGGCATTATTTTGCTGAAATGTATCACCAGAATGGATTGCCATGAAGGGCAACAAAATGGGGCATAGCATATCACGGATGTACTTATATGCAGTACAGGTGTTGTGGATGACAATCAAAGGGGCCCTGTTAAGAAATGAAGTGGCACTCCAGACCATGACTCCTGTCTGTCAGGCCCCATGGTAGATGACAGTCAGGTTGTATTTTACCATTGTCTGGGGCACTTCCTTCCACGTTTTCACAGATCACTGTGACTCAGTTTGAAGTGGGACTTATCACAGAAGACAATTCTACTTCAGTCAATGAGATTACACGCTAAATGTGCCTGACACCACTGACTACAGGCCAGTTGATAACAGAAGTCAAAGGCAGATGATACAAGGGGGCCCATGAGCTCTGCCCCCTTTCTGTAAGCCACCTATTAATGGTCCGTGTGGTCACTAAAGAACCAGTTGCACACTGGGCAGATGATGGTGAATCTGGGGCTCTAAGTGCCTCTCCGACGACAGCTTGGTCTTCATATCCTGTTGCCTCTCTAGGCCAACCACTTCCATCTTGACACTGTGTTCAGCCATGTTTCACCCATTCCTGGCAACATCTTCAAATAGCAGCTTTGTTCCTATTCAAGTGTTGAGAAATTCACTGATTGCTCCAACTGGCTTCTTTGAGATCATCTACATGCCCTCTCTCAGATGCTGTAGCTGCGTTTATTGTTCACAGGCCTGTCTGTGAGGCATAGTTACTGTCCAAGGCAGTACACAGAATGAAATTCACAAAGACTTCATGTCCTGGTATCAACATGCAACCACTTAATCCTTGCCACCTGCACAATGAAACTGTACTGCAGCATCACACATTCACCCACTGGCTGTCAAAGTTTACAGTTTTGCATTTTCTTTCAATATTTGTATGAATATCAATTTGTGACAAATTTGCATAACTCCTTCATGGTGTGTTGTTTTCCTTGTCTTGGAGTCTACCATGATTTCTACACAAACTGAGTGTTGAACAGCAGCTGTCAGAATGTGCCAGCCAAAGATACTTGTACTTACTAGACACCATGTTGTAGTTCTACTTCTACATAGTATGGAATACAGGAAGAATGACTGTTTAAGTATCATTTACACCACAGTGAATGGAAGCAAAATGCAAACAAGCATTCACAAACAATTCAGCAGGATTCACTAGTGTTTGCTTCTACCTGTTAACAAGTATATAGGGAACAGAATACGAGAGAAACCCCCTCCCCCCTCCTCCCCCCCCCCCCCCCCCCCCCCGCACCCTATTTGTGCTAATATTCACTATTCGTGTTTCAATCAACATAACACTAGTTATAGCTGTGATACAAAATGTTTGTTATTGAAGTAACGTTATTTTGCATGCTGAGTGTGCTGTTTTGACAAAACATAAAATGCATAGAAAAACAAGGCAGTGCACTTTGAATAGAACTGCAGCCCCACTTTTCATTATAATCATTCCAAAATGTCACACACACTATTTGACACTTTTTGTTTTATTTTCATTACAACTGAGAAGGAAATTTTAAAGCAGAACACTAATTACTGATGAAAATTGTAGCTTCAAGACAGGCAAGCATTTACACTCTGTTTATTAGCAACAGGAGACATTTTTGTTCAAAATGCTTCACAGTTTAATACTTGCTATATCTCAGACAGCTGCTGATGTCTACAGTGATACATGAAAAGCACTTAAAGACTTTTATTAAAGTATGTCAGCCAGAACATTATGACCAACAACCCACTATTGATATAAACCTGACCAAACGATAGCAGTGTCACCTGGTGAGGAATGACTGCTAGTCAGGCACATCCACAGTGCATGTAGTATCAGTATGTATGCTATCTGTGTGTAGAATTGGGAAGGTGAGTGATCTATCCGAGTTTCACCATGGGCAGATTTTGATGACCCAGAGGCTCAGCATGAGCACTTTTGAAACTGCACGACTTGTCAGGTGTTCGATGAGTGCCGTGGTGAGTGTGCTCAACATGTGGTGAAACCATGTTCAAATGCTGTGGGGTTGGGTGGCCACCACTCATTACAGATGTTGGGCAACATAGGCTCTGCAGACTGGTAAAATCAGGATAGGTGGCAAACTGGGGTGGAACTAACATCTGTCTTCAATGCTGGGCAGAGTACAAGTGTGTCTGAACACACAGTGCACTGAACACTCCTGACAATGGGGCTCTGCAGCCGACGACCCAAGCACGTGCCAATGTTAATACCATGACATCAGCAACTATGACTGAAATGGGCATGTGACCATCAGCTCTGGACATCAGCACAGTAGCAGAACACTGCACTGTCTGATGAATCCCAATGCCCTCTTCATCATGTCGATCGGAGGGCATAAATCTGTTGTCTTCCAGGGAAACAGCTCCTTGAAACCCGTACTGCAAGATGGAGACAAGACAGTGGCGGCTCCATTATGCTCTGTGGAACATTCACATGGACATTCATTGGTCCAGTGGAGCTTGTGTAAGGCAGCATGACAGCCCAGGAGTATCATATACTGATTTCAGGCCACGTACACCCCTTCATGATCAACATGTTTCCCGATGGCAGTGGCATTTTTCAACAAGATAATGTACCTCGTCAAAAGTCCAGGAGTGAGGTGATGTGGCTCGAGGAACACGGTTGCAAGTTGCAATTGATGTGCTCCCCCCCCCCCCCCCCCTCCCCCACTGCATCCCTGACTCATCAGATCTGAACCTGATCAAACCTATCTGAGATGAGATTGAATGTGGTGTCAGAGATCACAGACCCACTCTGGAGAATTTATGGATGTGGTGCCAACTCCCTCCAGCGACCTACCGAAGCCCCACCACTTCCATGCCATGAAGCATCACCACTGTTAACCATGCCAAATGTGGACATTCTGGTTATTAGGTAGGTGTTCATAATGTTTTGGCTGATCAGTGTATACAGAAGTTTATGTCAATAAACTATGAGTAATGAAATGTGAATTATACATACAATGCATCACATATGCTACATGGTGAAATATGCTATAGCAATTGTTAGACAGTAGATAGCATGATTGGCAGAAAGTAATTTTTATTTATTTAGTTATTGCATCAAAAACCTCTAAAATAACAGTGAGACATTAATCATCTAATTAAAGCTACCATGAGTGTAAGCAGTGAGAATGATGAGATCTGTCATATAATTTTTACTTTAATTACATAACAGATTCATATTTATACTTGTTTACATTTGCACTATTCCTTTTTAATAAGACAAAATACAAAGCTTGTGCTTATACACTGTTCCTGTCTCATCTCATGGTAGCACCTAATAAATTTATGGTCTTTCTCACCTCTTGAGGTGAACATACGAGTGCTTAAGCAATTTTTCTGTGACATTTGTGCTGGGGATTTTTTGGATTCCACAAGTATCTATGATATCTATTTCCTTCTTCTATCAACATTACATTCTTTTCAGACCATTCCATCATTCAGCCAACCCACGTCAATGACAAAACTAGTTCCAATGCAAAAAAGCAGACAAATAAATCAGGCAAATGCTCTCTCTGCCACTAGTGTGGAAGCAGAGAGCACACAAACCTTAATGGTTGGCTGAAAGACCAACACCCAAGGGATCATTAGGAAGCAGTAAATGCAAACCAAATATGATCAAATGCTGTTTGCCTGTGCTTGTCTATGGCTTATGCCAGAGGAAAGTCTTGTTCACTGATGATCGTTCACAAGAGATCACTCCAGAGTAATCCCACTTTTCAGTGCCTCTGCATAAGTCGCAATTAGTCTCACATGATAATTGATATCCATCTTCACATATCTGCCATTTCAGGTTTTTCAACATTTCTGTCCCACCTTCCCATGAGTCAAACAAACAAATAATACTGCTTTCCTTTGTATATTTTCAGTGTCCACTGTTAGTCTTATTTAAATGGGACCTACATATTTGAACAATATTCTAAGATGGGAGATGGATTTGTAAGCAGTCCTCTTTGTAGACTGCCTGCATTTTTCAGTATCCTGTCGATAAACCTGCCTTGCCCACAACCAATGCTATGTGGTCACCCCATTTCATATCCCTATGAATTGTTAGACCCAGGTATTTGTATGAGCTGGATGATTCCAACTGTAGTTCACTGATGTTGCAGTCATAGAAAAATACTTTTCTTATAGCCATAGCAAAATACTTTATGAACAATGGAAAGTGCAGGATGGAATAACAACAATATCTCCAAAAATGCAAGAGTCTCACTGAGGCCTTCACAGATTGAAATTACCCTCTCAAACTTGTCCAGAAACACATCTCCAATGGCTTGTCTCTTCTTTCACCTACCACCTTCCACATATCCACTGTCTGGCCACAAAGGAGCACTCCTCTCATGATTTAGTACCACCCAGGACTGGACCAGCTATCAGGTTTTGACTACCTCTCGTTGTGCCCTGAAATAAGAAATGTTCTACCCACTAATCTTCCTACTCTTCCCACAGTGGAATTCAATCACCCACTGAACATGTGCAATATCCTTGTTCATCCCTACTCCACCCCAGGTGCAAACCCCCCACCCCATGGCTCACATCCCTGCAACAGACCTAGATGTAAGACCTGTCCCATACATCCTTCCACCACCACCTACTCCAGTCCCATCACAATCATCACCTATTTCATCAATGGCAGGGCTACCTGTGAAAGCAGTCATGTGACCAACAAATTAATCTGCAAGCACTGTGTCATGTACTACATGGGCACGACAACCAACAAGACATCTGTCTGCATGCATGGCCACTGACAGACTGTGGCCAAGAGACAAGTGAGACAACTGGACCACCTATTTGGTGAAC
Organism: Schistocerca americana; assembly: GCF_021461395.2. Lineage (NCBI taxonomy): Eukaryota > Metazoa > Arthropoda > Insecta > Orthoptera > Acrididae > Schistocerca > Schistocerca americana. The sequence continues at coordinate 46,347,496 of NC_060127.1, forward strand.
ATGCCACCCAACAAGATGCACTTCACTCCAAAAACTGTTTTACTACCAGCATCATCTGGATCCCTCCTATTGACACCAGCTTTTCTGAACTGCATATTTAGGTATTCTCCCTGTGTTCCTGTAACTACCCTGGCCTGGTGTATGATGGGAAGGTTATTGATGCAGCAAGACATTGGCTCTGATATTTACCAGTGGAGCAGTACCATGTAGGCATACAGGCCCTCCCTGTCAGGTAGCATAAGGCCATCGTATTGAACAGAGATTGTGCTGTAAAATAGAGTTTGTAGCCAAAAGAGTGGGGAACAATATGGTGCCCTGGAATTTTGAATAAAACCAACCTGCTTTCAGAAAAAAATGTGTTGCATTACTTATTGAATGCCCCATGTATGTTTCGGTTTTTTGTGAAATGCCTTACTTTACCTCTAAGCACATTTAAAACAAGTTCCCAAGTTTTGCACCAGAAATCTTATCAAGATATGATTGTTTACTCCTGCAGCTTTCTTTCAGACAGTACTTTATTACACATAAATGCATCATCCACAAAAAGTCTTTGACTGGTCATTAATATACAACACAAACATATGGGTTCCAAAATAGTTCCCTGGGACAGTACCTGAACTTACTTTATCTACATCTACTTACACACAAGGTAAGCCATGATATAATGTATGGTGGAGGGTATCTCATACCACTGCTAGTCATTCCCTTTCCTGTGTCACTCACTAATGGAGTAGTGGAAAAATGACCGTCCATATGCCTCTGTACAAGCCCTAATTTTTCTTGTCTTCTCTTCACAGTCTGTACCTGAAATGTATGTTGGTGGCAAAATGACTGTTCTGCAGTCTGCAAAAAATGATGCTTCTTTCACTTTCTCATTAGTGATTCATGAAATACACTTCTTCTTTACCTCTGGGATTCCAATTTGAATCCACATAGCATTTCTGTGATACTTGGTCAAATCTACTGGTAACAAATTTGCTATCAAGCATCTCACCTCTGGATTGTTATGAAATTTTCTTTTAATCTGACCTGGTGGGGAACCTAAACACTCAAGCAGTACTTGAGAATGGGTCACACTAGTGTTCTGTAGGCAGTCTCCTTTGCAGATGACACACACTTGTCCAAAATTCTCCCAATAAACTAACATCAGCCATCTACCTCCCTACAATTAACCTTATGTACTTGTCCCACTTCACGTTGCTTTGCAACATCATGCATAGATATTTCATTGATTTCACTGTATCAAGCAACACACCACTAATACTGTGTTCGAACAATTTTTACAAACTCATTTGGATTAATTTACGAGCTGCCATTCATCACACTGAATAAAAATTCTTCCAACGCACCATATATTCTCCTACAGTCACTAAATGATGACAATTTCCCATACATTACAGTGTCATAAACCAACAGTCACTGCTGACCACACTGCCCACCAACTCAGTCACATATATAAAGAACACAGGTGGTCCTATCACACATCCCTGGGGCACTCCAGATGACATCTCCATCTTTGATGGACATTTAGCTTCTGTGACAACATACTGGGTTCTAGTACTTAAGAAATCTTTGAGTTAGTCACATATATGAGAACCTGTTCCATATGCTTGGTCTTCCATTGACAGTCTGCAGTTGGGCACTGTGTCAAATGGTTTTGGAATCTGCACGTTGGTCTTTATCTGCGACTCAATGGGTATCAAGCAAGAAAAGGATATCCTTAGTTTTGCACATGCAATCCTTTATGAATATATGTTGATTTGTGGATAGAAACTTTTTTCTGTCAAAGCAAATTCATTATATCCAAACTTAGAATATGCTCAAGAAATGTGCAGCAAAGTGATGTGAAAGATATTTGTCTATAATTTTGTACATCTCTTCATTCACCAGTGCTGTATACAGCAGTCATTAACACTTCTTCCAGTCATTTGGAACCTTCCAATGGGCAAGAGATTCTCGATAAATGTAAGCCAATTGCGAAGAAGTCTCTCTATAGAACCAAACTGGGATGCCAACTGAAACTGGCAACTTAGCTGTTTACAATTCTTTCAGCTTATTTTCAACACGAGGGGTGCCCATTTATATGTCTTTCATACAGGAGTTTGAGTGGCTACCAAAGCAGGATATGTTTGTACAATCTTCCAACATGAATGATTTTATAAAATGTACAATTTAAAATGTTAGCTCTCCTTTTGCTGTCTTCTGTTGCCACACAAGAATGGATAGAAGCCTTCAACTGCTTAGTGATTTTACGTATGACCCAAATTTTCTATGATTCTCAATAAAATCTTTCACTACTGTATCATGGTGAACTAGCTGCATGCTTTACAAATCAGTCTTCTGACTGATGCACAAATCTCTACCAACTTTAGACTGTTGACAAAACTGCTTTCTTTTTGAACTGAGAATACCACAATCTATGTTTTCTCAGCCATGCCAAATTTTGTTGACAAACCACTTTTGTTTGACACCCCATGTAGTCACATTTCTGTTAATAATCATTGATATGGTACCCAGTCAAATCCTTTTCAGAAGTCAAGAAATACTTCACCCACCTATTTTTCTTGGTCCATTGCTCTCAGGACATCATGTGAAACAAGTGCAAGTTGGGTTTTGCATGATCAGTGTTTTACGAATCTATACTCACTAGGACGGAGGGCATACCTCACTACTTTTGAGCTCATAATATACACCATGGTTCAACAGCAATAGGATACCTAGGATATTGGATGGCAGTTTTATGGAACACTTTTGTCTCCCATCTTTTAGACATGCAACCCATGTTTTGTTCCTATCCCTGTGCACAATTTTTTGTTCAAGGGATCTACAGCACACTATAGTTAAAATATGAGCAAACTTAACTGCAAATTCTGTTGTGTGTGTTGAGACCACATAAGGGGCAACACATCAACCACCATCCATGTTTGGTGGTAAGTGTGTACCAAAACAACCAGCATAAAAGAACTTATAAATTATGCTACAATTCGACAAGTGCAATTTCTCAGAAAAAGAAACCCTAAGAAAGGAAGAAGTTGTTATAGTTGGTGGTGGCTTCAATTCACCTTCAATTGTTAGTGAAAGTACATTTTAAAATCTGGAGCTATGAATAAAAAATCATCCAAAATTACGCTAAATGCATCCTCTGAAAATCACTTTGAGCACTTAGTTCATGAAGTCACTCAAACAGTAAATGGTTGGGAAAACACACTTGATGTCTCAGTAACAAGTAATCATGAGCTAATAACATGTATCAGAATGGATACAGGGATAAGTGAACACTTGGCTGTCATAGTGAGACTAAATACAGCAACTCCCAAATCTTCCTAAAATAAATGAAAAATACACCTACTCAAAAAATCAGGTAAAAATTCACTTGATGCCTTCCTGAGAAACAATCTCCATTCCTTCCAAATTAACAATGCAAGTGCAGACCAGATGTGGCTTGAATTCAAAGAAATAGTATCAACAGCAACAGAGAGATTTACACCAAATAAATTAACAAATTATGGAGCTGATAGTCAATGGTAAACATATGGGACGGAACACTGTTGCAGAAACAACAAAAAAGCATGCCAAATTTAAATGAATGCAAAATCCCCAAGATTGGCTATCTTTTACAGAAACTCAAAAATTTAGCACAGATTTCAATGTTAGATGCTTATAACAGTTTCCACAACCAAATTTTGCTTCAAAACCTGGAAGAAATTCCAAAGAGATCCTGGTTGTGTGTAAAGTATTCTAGTGGCGAGACACAATCAATGCCTTGTCTGCATGATTGAAATGAAAATACTGTCAGTGTCAGTGCTGTTAAAGCTGAATTACTACATACAGCCTACTGGAATTCCTTTACCAAAGAAGACAAAGTAAATATTCCAGAATTGTTCTTTGTCTGTAGTAGCAGTCTTTATTTCTTGTATTATAGGCATGCATATCAGAGCAATTTGTTGCTTTGTTTTGATGTGTCACAAAAAATATAATTAATTTGTAAAGATACAGTGAGTAGACTGTGAGGTATTTATGATGAACAAAGATTCCTCTGCATGAATCTCTATACCCTAATCCATGGATAATTCTGATTGCTCTTTTCTGTAGGGTCAATATTCTGTTCATATGTGCGTCGGCAGCACAACCCCATACGGGATAGAGATATGGGGTTGTGCTGCTGACATACATATGAACAGAATATTAACCCTACAGAAAAGAGCAATCAGAATTATCCATGGATTAGGGTATAGAGATTCATGCAGGGAAATCTTTGTTCATCATAAACACCTCACAGTCTACTCACTGTATCATTACAAATTAATTATATTTTTTTTGTGACACATCAAAACAAAGCTACAAAGTTCTCTGATATGCGTGCCTATAATACAAGAAATAAAGACTGCTACTACAGACAAAGAACAAAATTAAAGACAACAGACCATAGTCCATGCATTAGTGGTCAAATATGGTACAACAGATTACCAAGCTCTATAAGGTGTCACAAAGGGAACTTATTCAAAGTGAAACTGAAATATTTCTTGATTGACAAGTGTTTATATTCTTTAAGTGAATATTAACATTAAACTTGTGTCTGTATATGTGTGGATGGATATGTGTGTGTGTGTGTGTGTGTGTGTGTGTGTGTGTGTGCGCGAGTGTATACCTGTCCTTTTTTCCCCCTAAGGTAAGTCTTTCCGCTCCCGGGATTGGAATGACTCCTTACCCTCTCCCTTAAAACCCACTCCCTTTCATCTTTCCCTCTCCTTCCCTCTTTCCTGACGAAGCAACGGTTTGTAGCGAAGGCTAGAATTTTGTGTGTATGTTTGTGTTTGTTTGTGTGTGTAAAATCTGAATATTTGTAATAGGTACAATGTAACACCCAATGTTGTGCCTTATTAGGTACAATGGTACATTTGTATCATGTATATGTAATTACATATGTATATATGACTGTACTAAACTTGTAAAAAAATGCTATGACGTTTGCAAAAGACACCAGTTGGTGTCTCCATGCAAAAAAATACAATAAATAAATAAAAATAAATAAATTCAAATCCACAATAACTGGCAACATGAGTAACTTAGAAGTATGTATCCTCAGAGTAGTGAAGCAACTTTAATCACTTAATAAAAGCAAGTCTTCCAGTCCAGACTGTATACCAGTTAGGTTCCTTTCAGAGTATGCTGATAGCCATAACTCCATACTTAACAATCATATACAACCGCTTGCTCAATGAAAATTCTGTACCCAAAGACTGGAAAGTAACACAGGTCACACCAATATACATAAAAGGTAGTAGGAGTAACCCACTAAATTACAGGCCCATCATTAATATTGATAAACAGCAGGATTTTGGAACATATACTGTGTTTGAATATTATGAATTATCTTGAAGACAACGATTTATTGACAAACAGTCAACATAGATTTAGAAAACATTGTTCTTGTGAATTGCAACTAGCTCTTTACTCACCTTAAGTGTTGAGTGCTCTCGACAAAGGATTTCAGATTGATTCCGTATTTCTAGATCTGCAGAGGGCTTTTGACTCTGTACCTCACAAGCGGCTTATAATCAAATTGCTTGCTTATGGAAAATCATATCAGTTATGTGACTGGATTCATGATTTCCTGTCAGTTCGTAGTAAGTGATAGAAAGTCATTGAGTAGAATGGAAGTGATTTCTAGTGCTCCCCAAAGTAGCGTTATAGGCCGTCTGTTGTTCCTTATCTATATAAATGATGTAGGAGACAATTTGAGCATCTGTCTTAGGTTGTTCATAGATAATGCCATCATTTATTGTCCAGTAAAGTCATTAGAAGATCAAAACAAATCACAAAAGATTTATAAAAGATATCTGTATGGTGTGAAAATTGGCAACTGATGCTAAATAATGAAAAGTGTGAGTTCATCCATATAATTGCTGCATGGAATCCATTAAACTTCAGTTACATGATAAACCAGTCAAATCTAAAGGCCATAAATTCTACTAAATACTTAGGAATTACAATTACGAACAACTTAAATTGGAAAGAACATACAGAACATGTTGTGGTGAAGACTATGATTTATTGGCAGAACACTTAAAAGAGGCAACAGATCTACTAAAGAGATTGCCTACACAAACGCTTGTTCGTCCTCTTTATGAGCACTTCTGTATGGTGTGGGATCCTTAACAAATAGGGTTAATGGAGTATATCGATCAAGTTCAGAGAAGAGCAGGTTTTTTATTATAGAGAAATAGGGCAGAGAGTATCAGGAGCATGATGCAGGATTTGGGGTGGACATTATTAAAACAGAGGTGTTTCTCTTTGCAGCAGGATTTTCTCACAAAATTTCAATCACCAACTTTCTCCTCTGAATGCAAAAATATTTTGTTGACATTGACCTACATAATAGGAAGAATTGATCATCATAACAAAATAAGGGAAATCATAGCTTGCATGGAAAGATACAGGTGTTCATTTTTCTGCATGCTGTTTGTGAATGGAGTAATAGAGAATTATTGTGAAGGTAGTTCGACGAACCCTCAAACAAATCATACAATACTTTGAAAAAGACTTTGTTGCAGATATTACTTTGTTCATTTATCAACTGATGTATATACATTTTTCAATTAACAAAAAAGTTCAAGCTCTTTATGTGTGTTCAGATGGCAACCTTTGGGAACATAATGACAGATATCCACCTGTTTTTGAGTGTTTATTATGAACTACTGTTTTGATATGTCATATTTTATGAGAACTTTTCATACAGAAATTTCTGCTTTGAAGTAATGTGCATAACAGTAGAAATAGTGGACCCACTCTTGTGGTGCAATGCACCTCAAACCAGTATGCTCTGAGCAGCAGAGAATCAAGGTCACATCTTTTTTGTTCTCTGAACCACATGTTTCGAAAATATGTGCTGCAACCAGAAGTCCCACCAACTGTAAGGTATTTTCTGTAAAGCTAGTGGAATCCTTTGTGAAATTTGTGGGCCAAATGTAACGAGTGAAGGTGATGTACAGCATGGGTGTTGTATGTTAAAAATGGGCAAACCAATGCACATGATGAAGAAAAAGTGGTCGACAGACCATCATGAATGTGGATCTGACTCATTTAGTTGACAAATAAGTTAGAAAAAAATGCAGATTCCCCATCTCGGAAATTTGGATTCATTTTCCACTTCTGTACAAAGTGATTACTGAAGGTACGGGTTACCAGAAACTGAATGCCAGATGATTGTCTAAATTCCTTTCTGAAGAACAAAAGACTTAGCATATGGCAGCAGTAGTGTCATTTCTTGGGTTTTACGAAAGAGCCAGCACATAGTGGCACCAGGTGAGACGTGAGTGCAATACATGAATGCAGAAACTAAACTTTAATCAACGTAGTGGGGCTACACTGGATCACTGGCAAAACATTCAAAGTGTTACCAAACACATTTCAGCAGGAGACTTGTGGTGACTGTCTTCTGGAACAAAAAAGAAAGTTTGCTACTGGATTTCTTGAAGAGAAATGCCACAATTAACACTGAAAGTTACTGTAGAACACTGACAAACTAGAGAAGAGCAATTCAAAACAAATAGCCTGTCATGCTGAGCTCTGGTGCCATTTTACTACATGACAACACCTGTCAGCATACACCATACTGTGACCAAACTGCCAGAATTGAAAGGGGAAGTACTCTCCTACAACCCTGATTTGGCGTCCAGCTCAGCAGTTATCATCTCTTCTTGCACAGAGGAAGTGGTTACTGGCTCTGCGGAATGCTCAGCATGGGCACCTGTCTGCCTTGTGGTGGCAGGTGAATGATAGAATCACTGTAAAGTTGTCACTGTCAAAAAGATCATCATGGGGTGACCAATGTAGGGAAGCCAAGAGAGCAAGGGAGGAGATTGTGAGATTGATAGCAGTAAGGGTGCCATGAGTGGCACTGAAGTGGGTAGGGGAATCATCATTGAGGAGACACAAATCGAAGACTGTAACAAATTAGTCAATTAGAAAACCCCTACCTGTTGAAGTGGTAGTCCCCCACTGTGGGTGGTGCGCACTGAAGTCCCTGAGGAGGATGTATGGGAGTAGAAGTTGCTGTATTAAGGTAATTAATGTAAGCAGGTCAACATAAGGAAGTGGCCTACTGGGAGGGAGGTAGACATTGTGAATGGTGATTGCTAGGCTTGTTCACACTCATACCACTATTGGTTCCAGGTTGGTACAAGGGGGGGGGGGGGGGGGGGGATCCAGTTACTAATGACATTGGAACAAACATAAGAGCAGACCCCTCCAGACACTACCCCTCAGCTGGCACAGTTCCAACAGAATGCCCAATAACTATGAAACATTGGAGGATGGTCAACACGGAGGTGGGTTTCTTGAAGAGCAAGACAGAATGCAGAAAAGAAGAAATGTGTTGTTGTATTTCAGGTAGGTGATGGTAATATCTGTTGCAATTCCACTGTCTCATCATGGGGCGAGAGTCCACATTCAAAATAAAAATGCTGAGGGGCAGCTGTATCGCAAGGTCAGCGGTCATCACTGATGTCGATTGGATGACAGCCATAAAAACTGGGTCTGATTTGGAATGAGGAGGAGGGAGCAATGCCCTCAGGATGTTGGGGAAGCCTCATCCTTGGACTTCTACTTCTACTTCTACTTCTACTTCTACTTCTACTTCTACTTCTACTTCTACTTCTACTTCTACTTCTACTTCTACTTCTACTTCTACTTCTACTTCTACTTCTACTTCTACTTCTACTTCTACTTCTACTTCTACTTCTACTTCTACTTCTACTTCTACTTCTACTTCTACTTCTACTTCTACTTCTACTTCTACTTCTACTTCTACTTCTACTTCTACTTCTACTTCTACTTCTACTTCTACTTCTACTTCTACTTCTACTTCTACTTCTACTTCTACTTCTACTTCTACTTCTACTTTTCTCCTTTTCTACTTTTCTCCTTTTCTCCTTTTCTCCTTTTCTCCTTTTCTCCTTTTCTCCTTTTCTCCTTTTCTCCTTTTCTCCTTTTCTCCTTTTCTCCTTTTCTCCTTTTCTCCTTTTCCTTCTCCTTCTTCCTCTTCTTCTCCTTTCTCAGAGGGAGGGAGAGAGGATGTTATCAGTAAGGGGATAGGTGGCAGTGATGTATGCATAGGACAGAGACTGAGCGGCTTTGGCTTCGTATCTTGAGAATGCCAGGGAGGGGTGTTCCAAAAGGGAGCCCCACCCCTATCACAAACCAGAGAAGAGAGGAGGAGGAGGAGGAGGGCGAGAGGAGGAGGGATGGGAGCTGTCGAGGGGGAGGAAAAGGAAGGAGGCCAGGATGAGGATAAGGAGGAGGGGGCAGGAGGGGAAAACATAACTGAGACAAAGGTAGATGAGAGATGCACAGTGTGAAGTCAGATGGGAGTAGCATCACTTTGCCTGGATATGTGGCCAAACTTGAGGCAATCGAAGCAATGCATGGGAGGGGAACATATGGTTTGAAGTCACATGTGTATACCATTACCTTGACCTTCTTGGGCAGGGTGTCCCCTCAAACATGAGGATGGAGGTGCCCGTGTCTACACGATGGTCCTTAGGGCCTCTCTGGACGCACCGAACACTGCATCGTTCCAACGTCATCATCAGACTAGAGGAGAAGGTCCCTATGGAAAATTACACCCTGTGTCATATTGAGAGACATGTGAGGAGTTACAGTCACTGGAATGGCTCCTAAATGGTTTCAGGCACAGAGTGAGGTCGAGTGACTGGCAAAAGTTGTCTTTGTAAGGAGGGAGCCAGATCTCATCTTGCTTAAAGACTCAACTCCACAAAACTTGTCCTCAAGGTTTTCTACACAGAAAAGGGGTTTGCTGGTGGCAAAAGTCTCCCCTGGTACACACCAGGAACAGTGGAAAGGGTTTCAACCCAAACAAATGAGCCTGCACCTCCTCCTGTGGGGTAGCCAGTGGGGGAAAGACTGGGAAGGCAGAAACAGGAACTGAGACAAAACCATTCCTAGGAACAGATGCTGCCACAGAAGTGTGGCCAGAGATTTTAATGTTTCATGTGCCAAACATCTGTCCTGGTACCACACACTCCGAACCGGGGCTCACCTTGTGGGTGCCACCCAGCCACAGCAACAGCCCCAAAAAGATGGGCAACCACTTCTAGGCTCACATGAGGTGTTCACAGTGCAGGTACCAGCAGTGGCGCAGGGCTCTCAGCCAGATGTGTACATAATAGAACCACCACACAGACTGGCTACCAAGCTGGTGGCCTATCAAGGTGGAGAAAGGGCTGTGGTGGGGATGGAGGGGAAGGGGGAAAGAGAGAGGGAGAGGAGGAGGAGGAGGGGGAGAGTAACCCATACCAAAGATACTAGGGAGAGAGTTCTCCCCCATCTGGCTCACACTTCAGATTTCAAATTTAGAGATGTAGGTCAAACCTCTGAGGGGAGGCAAAAAAGAAAGGTCAAAACAGAGGAGGAAAAGCAAACAAACTGAAACCGCAAGATGAAGCAAAGTCAGGAAGATAGCCAGGCTGACATAAATATGAACATTACGAAAGGAAAAAGAAGGGGCAAAGGCAAAGGAATAAAGATATGGAGGGAAAAGGAAGGGGAAGGTAAAGAGCCCAGAAAAAAAGAAAGATTGCAATAGCTCAGGGACCCGTGCGCGCCGCACACGTACCCACTAAAGAGCAGTGAGCCTCCTGGTGGGAGCTGGAATTTGCATGCCGTACCTCAACTGGACATCCACTGAATGGTAACAGATGGCCTTTTCAGGTGAATCATGTTTTATGCTGCACTGGACAGATGGCTGTTGGCACGTATGGCCCTGCAGCAATTGTCATAAGATCTAAGCTGGAGGATGGTCTGTTATGGTCTGGGGAATGTTGTTGTAGCATTCTCTGAGTCATATCAGCCTGGAAGAGACCATATCCACCTCTACAAGCAGTTTGTTTTTTCTCAACATAATGACATCTACCAGCAGGACAAAGCAATGTGTCACACAACTTGCAATGCATATGCACGGTTCAAAGAGCACCAGGGTGAGTTTACCATACTACCCTGTCCACCAGACTCCTCCAATTTAAATGGAGTCAAGACTCTATGGGTCCACAATGGTTGGGCTGTTCGCAGCATGGATCCTCATCCAAGAAACCTGGTGCAGCTGGTCATGGCAATGGAGCCAGCATCGATCCACATCTCTGTTGGTACCTTCCAGAGCCTAATGGACACTCTTCCCGCACATCCACATTGCAGAAGATGGTTATTCACATTTTTGACAGGTGGTCACATTAATGTGACAGATTATGCATAATGTAATATGCATTTCAAGAGGGTAAAATTAGCTAATCACTAAATTATGTGGTTATTATAAAATAAATGGCCTACACTGGGAAATGACTTCTCCAGAGCAAGAAATTATCAGTTTTGTGTTGCAAAAGCAAGCTTATAACAGTTTTACAAGGAGACACTGAAGGCTGAAATCTTCTACCAAACTACAGCATTTCTCTATTAATAAGTGCTTCAAGGTATTTCAATTAGCTATCTTAAAATCAGATGGTGATCTATTGTAAGAAATTGTCACTATCATATATAGGCTGCAGACTGCAGCCTTTTTAATACATGTAGTGCTGTGAAAGTTTTTGCTTCCTCATCTACTGTAGTAATGTACCACATTATGTTCTGGATTTAGTTTCATAAACATGATAGCCTGCAGGATGTACATAGAATAGAAGGTAAGTATTTTATATTTTCTGAAAATTTCTCTACAAGACTCTCTCTCTCTCTCTCTCTCTCTCTCTCTCTCTCTCTCTCTCTCTCTCTCTCTCTCTCTTACCTTAGCTACAACTCTTACTGTCTTTCTTGAAGCATAGAAAGCCTGTCTAAATAGACTGCTCATGCCTCACTCGAGATCGAAATGCCCTACTGAATATGCAAATTTATCAGTCTTAAATATACTTGCCTTAAGGTATTGTGGTTAAAGAAGGCTGATATTCATTTAAGTAAATACACATTTGTGCCAACTTACTTAAAAATATGGCCTACTAATGACCTAGCCCAGTTTTGCAGGGTAACATTAAGTATCGATGCCATAACAACTTAACTGGCATGGCATATTTTGTTTGCTTGCCACAAATAAAATTCAAAGACCAATGTTATGTAAGTGAATACCATCATTTTCACATAACTTATGTGATGTAAGCATTGCATGGCATGAAAGCTGTGTGGAGGCATGAATGTATCATGTTCCATACAGAACTAGTGTTTGGATTGGCATCTCATGACAATGATGTGAGCACATCATGATGTAAGTAATACACATGCAAATTAAATACAGTATGTGAATCATGGGTGTAAGTGCATGTGAGTGATTCAGTATGTATCAGAGGCTGGCTGAGGTGGAACAAAAAATAAAACACACACATGATGTACATGTTTACCTCACGTTACATCACATCTCTTGTGAAGCTTAGTATGCACTGTGATGCATTACTGCCCCAGTTCTTTGTCATGGACTGTTTATGGCAGATTCTTCACCATGCTACGCTAAGAATCATGTCTACATCTAGCTTTGATTCAAGGAAAGCAGAAAGTTGAGTCATCTGCTGTGCTGCTGAAAGAACATACTGTATGTAAAAGAACAAAGATTGCTAAAGTTGTTTTTCAGGAAACATTTTACTTCATGCACAAAAAATAAAACACCACATATTTTGGATGTGCATGTTTTTCTGCTATGCAATAGATACCAAGCAGATACAGGGAAACATTATTTAAAATATCTGACTATTTCAAATTGTAAGCCTCATATTACATAAGGAGGTGGTTACCCTTTTGTTATTGGTCATATTTATCGCAAGAAAGTATTTCAGAATCTTAAGTACTCACCCACAAGAAATTTCTGAAACCCATTCAGGAAGATTTCTAAAGCCCACACAAGAAAATTATGCCTTGTCTTTATGATCTCTTCCAGTCTCCTGCATAATTTGGAAGTGTCCAAACAAATAACAACTTTCATTCCAACATACAAAGAATCTTGTTCGCATCTATGTTTGACTCTAGGAAAGCAGAAAGCTAAAAGCTGAGTCATATGCTGCACTGCTGTACAACTTTCTTTATATTAATGAAACAAACTTGTGTTGCATACTGTGTTTTACTTTATACATAAATAATTGAAAACCACAGGTTTTGAATCTGGATTTTTTTTTTTTTTTTTTTTTTTTCACTACGCATCCGTACTGAAACGATTTTAATCAACTGGATGTTACTTAGATGACTTGCATATCCCTCACCAGTTATCTCATCAGGGAAAGATGAGCTACAGAGTAATGTGGAACCCAAGCCACATTTAATTTCCGGTGCATCTCCAAATCATTGAGAGTTGAATGCTAGGTTAAAAGGCATTTCGATCCTATAACCTTTGGGGTCCTTGACATACACATTACATCTAGACCACAACACCAAATTCGAAAATGGTTATGCTCCCAGCTGTCACAGGGCACTGCTACTCTCTCCAGTTAAGGTGGCTGCCCATTAGGTGGCAATGGTGACATTTTCACAACTTAACTTTAAACAGATAATTGGTATAAAATGCCTATAAATTATACACAAAAACCTTCCTCATAAATCAGCATATCTATTAGTCAAAATCAGATCAAAATGCTGAGGTTAGCCAGCACATACAGACAGATGTGATGAGACAACTTCAAATTTTTATATATTAAGAAGAAATATGCTCTTTCCATGACACATGTCTGTCCACTATTATACCCAAAAATTATAGTTTATTTTGTGAAGTTGAGTCCCATTGGAAGTGTACTATTTATATTGAGATTAGAGTTAAGCAGATATTGAACTGTCGCTGTATTCTCAATATTTTTAATTAGCTTATTTGCAGTAATATTAAGTTGTCAGAATATTATAACTGATTTCACTACGGTTGGCAGTAGTGTTTTACATCACTGCTCCAGCTGACAAATGATGTGTCATCCACATAGCTTCGTTCCAAGCCAATGTTTAGCTTTTTGCCACATAGTATCTCTTTTATGACTTTAGTGAACCTGCTACCCACAAATGTCTGCTATATGGCACCGTTTATTCAGCAATTTATGCTCCTCCGGTCTTTAGAGTGATCAACCTTCAAATGTTGACTGTGCACAAAAGGTGAGTTTTAAGGGTACATGACCTCAATGGGTTGCAGAGCAGACATAGCTCCATGTTTTAAAATTATATTTACGCAGGTTTAGCTGTCACATTGGGGTGCTTCCCTTATTAGAGACTTTTTAAAAGTTTTTGATTCAGTAACTTGCCAAGCGAGTAGGCTTTTATCAGTTAACTAGCCACAGATATGACACTCATAATGGCATGTTACCCTGGATGAAGTATCATCTGCAAAAAATAAATTTTATATCTGGTGAACACAGGACTGTGTAACAGTATCATCATTCTTCATGCTGTACAATAATGGATTAGTGGGTAGTATCATTTGCAGTCTCAACTTGTTGGAAATGACATGCAAATCTATTAAAAAAGAGTAATTTGATAAAACTGTCACAACAGCCAATCGCATCTCAACAAATTCTCAATCTCGTACAAAGACAAGAAAAGCTATGGACTTCACAAAACAAGATAATGCAGCAGCCTTTCACTACATGTTTAATTAGTTACACCTAATGCCATACATGTCTTACAGTATCTGAGAGTAACAAAGCGTAAGGACATCAAGTGAAACAATCACAGAAGCTCAGTTTGAGATAAAACAAATAGTAAGATTTGATTCATTGATTGACAACTGAGAACATGAAGTCCGTCTATGAAATAAATCATTTACACCATACATTAGGATAATGTGTGATCCATAACCAGTTGAAATTGCAAGAGAAAAGAATGAAAACAGTAAAAAAAAATTTAAAAAAAAAGGCGATTGATATGTTAGCAAATATTCCAGGAAATCAATTTACAAGACTCCAAGAATCAGTTATCATGACAGGATACACAAATAATCTTCATAAATCATGACACTTTGCTGAAGGATACGTGAAAATAAAAATTTTTACAACAGACAGACACACAAATACGAACTTTCTTCCAAAGCTTCATCTGTTAATTAAATAGAAAGAAATTCTAAAACATACGAGCACGTTCCTTTCACAACACTATTTGTGGTATTGATACTGCTTAGTTTAGTTTTCTGTGGATCATATCTGTTACAACTCATTACGATTACCCTCTTCCATGCACTTCACTAAACTGTCAGAGATTTTCAGAGTATATATGCATATCATGTGAAATGTGTCGGAAGGTTTACAGATGTCTTACAATCTGTTGAAACACAGCTACATGCTGGCTGGTTACATGACTATTTTTTAATCTTAATCTACAAAAAAATTTGATAAATGTAACCCAAATTATTTTTTTTTTTTTTTTCTGCCTAGTTTGCTCTTTTCTGCACATGAGTGAGGTTAAGTTGTGGAGACATAGGATTATTTTTGTTTCTAGTTTTATATTTGACGATGCTACTATCATTCTGAAATAAAGTTTGTTTCCCCACAACTAACTACAAGAGACATCTTCAACTTTTGTAGTCCTGTCTTCCTCAGTTGCGTGTAACATTACGGTATATTGATAATTTTTACTTATGGACCGTCTGACAGCAACTGAATAAAACACAATTTTAGTGCCATACGCGTTTCACCTTTATTTTCTGCAAGGCATCATCAGTGGTAGGTTGCGTAGACAGTTTCTTACATATTACGCTCCTGTTGCATTTTTGGTGTTGTTCTTCTTCCTATGAGCGCCAATTTGCTGTTTTTTCCACATTCCACAGCACTATGCACTGAACGCTTGTTTTAATGCCAGGCATTAAAACAAGCATTCAGTGCATAGTGCTGTGGAATGTGGAAAAAACAGCAAATTGGCGCTCATAGGAAGAAGAACAACACCAAAAATGCAACAGGAGCGTAATATGTAAGAAACTGTCTATGCAACCTGCCACTGATGATGCCTTGCAGAAAATAAAGGCGAAACGCGTATGGCACTAAAATTGTGTTTTATTCAGTTGCTGTCAGACAGTCCATAAGTAAAAATTATCAATATACCGTAATAAAACTACAAGAGACGTTGAATGTATGGAGTGACTGATGTAGGATAGGTATGCTTTATTTTAAACAGTTATCTACATGACATCTGTGGATGGCCACCAGATTTTATTTTTACAGTACATTTCTGTGCAACGAAAACTTTGTACCCACAAGTGGAGCTGCCACAATAAATAACTCAATTCAATGTTAATATATATATAAGTACATAAAACAAATTAATTTTGTAATCTTTAGCTCAGCAAAATCAGAAGTTACATCTTGAGCAAATGTCGCTGAACTCAAGTTTTTGAGAAGACCAGTAATATGTAATTTCCAATTTACATTCTGATCAATATACACACTAAGGAATTTTAAACTGACAGTTTTACATGTTTACTTCCCCCCGTACTTGTATTGTTACTGGTGACAACATATTTTGTCTTGTACAGAATTAAGTAAACTACGAGGGGGAGTTGGAAAATAAGTTTCCCCTGTCAACTGTGGGCAGAGTTGTGTGACATGGACAATAGGTGACACAGCAGGTGAATGCGCATGTGACAGATACCGATACACCATTGGGTAGAGATCGACCGCGATCAAGCAGATGGTGCTGTCGCAGTGCCTGCGCAAAGTGGAGGCCAGCCACTCAGTCTTTTCCTGGAGCTATGGAGAGAGAGTGCATTTTGGAGTTGTGGTCAGAGGTGAAAGTGAGAGATGTTATCTGCTATGAATGGGAACGTGGAACATTAGGCCAGAAATTCATAACTGCCTTGTTGAGGTGTACGGGCCAGGTGTGATGTTGAGGAAAATGGTGCGGAGGTGGTGCCAGCAATTCAGTGATGGACATCAGCAAGTGCAGGACGCACTGAGACCTGGACGGACACGCATGGCCACTACAGATGCAAATGTCAGGAAGGTGGATGGCATGATTAAAGCAAACCGGCATATCACCATCGATGGAGTAGCAGCAGAACTTGGAATCGGACATGAGAACGCTCACAAGATCATCTACAACATTCTTTGATACAGGAAGGTGTCAGCATGATGGGTGCCCCGCCAACTGACCCCAACACACATTGAACAACGCATGGCATTCAGCCTGGAACAGCTCGTGCGTTACCATGAATCTGGCAATGACCTTCTGTTTCGGTTTGTGACGGGGGATAAAATGTGGGTCCACCATTACATGCCCGAATCGAAGGCTGCATCCATGGAGTGGAAACATCCGTCATCACTTGTCGGAAAGAAGTTCAAAAGCACTCTGTCTGCAGGTAAAGTAGTACTCACCATTTTCTGGGATGCCAAAGGAGTTTTGCTGCTGGACTTTCTGGAGGATGTAACCATCAATGCTGCACAGTACTGTGCCACTCTGTCGAAATTGAAAGAGGTGATTTGGAAAAAGCGGCCTGGCTTTCTCCGATCTGGCGCTCTGCTGTTGGATGACAATGCGAGACAACACACGGTGACGGCAACGCAAAACCATATTGCAACTCATGGTTGAGAGCACCTACTCGATCCACCTTACGGTCCGGATCTCGCACCATGTTCCTGTTACACCATGTTACACCTGTTTCCTGCTTTGAAGAAGACTCTCAGCAGAAGTTTCTTTGGCAGCAATGCTTACTTGAAACAAGCCACTCAACACCTCTTCCATATGCAATGCCCTGATTTTTTTCCTGTAAGGCTTTTTCAAGCTTATAAAGCGGTATGACAAATGTCTCAATGTACCTGGAAATTATGTAGAAAAATAAAGATATGTCTTATCTTTAATGTCTCATTCTCTTGAATATTTTGTTCATTGTTCTTCCATCCTCACAATGCCGCAAATTGGATATCAGGAGAAGGAAGGCAAAAGGCAGACAAGCAGGCAGGCAGGCAGATGAGGGTTTGACATCTTGCTAGTGATAAAATTATTTCAGATGGAGAACTGGACAAGGATGGGGAAGGAAATGAAATGCTTCCTTTTCAAAGGACCTACCCAAGCCTTCTGTCTAATCAATCATGCTATTCACAGGGGATGGCAGGGAATATACTTGGAAGTAAAGTTAGGTCATTTTTAGTACTTACCGGAGTTTCTTCTTTAACAGATACATACTTCATCTCTCGCTTTGGAGATGCAAGTGGGTCAGCCTCCACCTGAATTAAAGGAAACGAATGAAATAAAGGTGAAACAAAATGAAAGGGGCATAGATGTAACCAGTTTACACAACAAAAATGAATATGTTGTGACAATTGAAAGTCTGTACTTGACCAGGACTCAAACCCACATTTCCTGCACTTCACAACCAGCTGCGATTTGATTTGGTTTATTTCAAGTTCCATAGGTCCAACTGTGTTGGATACACAAGGACATGGAATGAGTCAGTTTTTTACAAATACAATCTGATAATCCTATAGCATATACAGAAATTTGAGTACATAATTATATAAAAATTTATACAGTAAATTCTTTGGGCAGCAATACAGAAAAAGAAAATACATATTTTATCTAAAAACACAGATGATGTGACTTACCGAATGAAAGTGCTGGCAGGTCGATAGACACACAAACAAACACAAACATACACATGAAATTCAAGCTTTCGCAACAAACTGTTGCCTCATCAGGAAAGAGGGAAAGAGAGGGAAAGACGAAAGGATGTGGTAAGTCTTTCTGCTCCCGGGATTGGAATGACTCCTTACCCTCTCCCTTAAAACCCACATCCTTTCGTCTTTCCCTCTCCTTCCCTCTTTCCTGATGAGGCAACAGTTTGTTGCGAAAGCTTGAATTTCATGTGTATGTTTGTGTTTGTTTGTGTGTCTATCGACCTGCCAGCACTTTCGTTCGGTAAGTCACATCATCTGTGTTTTTAGATATATTTTTCCTACGTGGAATGTTTCCCTCTATTATATTCAAAATACATATTTTCTTAGAATCATTAAAACACTACAGAAAACAGGTACAGAGCAGACACAGATACAGAGCTCAGGTTAAATAGCATTCTTAGTGGCATTATGTCAACTTGTATTATATAATATTAAAATATTACAATTTATTTAGTTAAAAATTCATATAGACTGTAAAAAGCTTTTTCTAGCAGAAATATTTTTAGTGCTTTCTTAAACTTACTCTTGCTGTGAATCTTTGTCTTTATTTCGGGAGGAAGAGCATTGAAGAGTTTTGCTCCAGTGTAGTGGACACCCTTTTGTGCCAAGCTCAAATTTCCGAGTTCACTGTGTATGTCATTCTCCCTCCGTGTGTTATGCTCATGATAATTACTGTTTGGTTGAAATATCTCTATATTTTTACAAACAAAACACATGAGAGAAAAAATATATTGGCATGTGGTTGTGTATATTTTAAGATTACAAAAACTATTTCTACATGAGTCTCTTGGGCGCAATCCACATATAATTCTTAAAGCTCGCTTCTGTGCAATGAACACTTTCCTTGCTAATGGCTGGTTGCCCCAAAAAATAATTCCATACTCAATGAGAGAATGAAAATAGCCATAGTATGCCACTTTTGCAGTGTTAGGTTCAACACATGTAGTGACAACCCGTAAAGCATAGGTAGCAGAGCTAAGCCTCTTACAGAGATCAATAATATGTGAAGACCAGTTCATTTTCTTGTCAATGTGCACTCCAAGAAATTTTGTTGTTTCCATTCTAACTATTGGTTGATTACACGTGTCACACTTATCTCTCTCTCTCTCTTTTTCTGTTTTTGTACAGAATTGAATAAAGCTGGTCTTACTGGAATTTAATGAGAGACCATTCACCTTGAACCAATTAACCACATCTGAGAGTATGTGATTAATGAGTTCCTCAAGATTATTGTCTGTTATACTGCTCATAAAAATTGTGGTATCATCAGCAAATAATGTAAATTTACACGGCAGGCTTGTACATGATGGTAGATCATTTATAAAAATCAGGAATAATAGTGGCCCAAGAATTGAGCCCTGAGGCACTCCACATGTAATGGAACTCCATTCAGAATCTGAGGAAGTGTCACATACTCCACCCGAGCTATTCAAGACAACTTTTTGTTTTATGTCTTGGAGGTACGACTGTAGCCAATTGCCTGCAACACCACTTATTCCTACTAGTTTTGCTTTTTGCAAGAGAATCTGGTGATGAACACTGTCAAACATTTTGGATAAATCACAGAAGAGACCAAGTGGTAGCATTTTTTCATTAAGGGTTTCTAGGACTTCATTTGCAAGTGCATAGACTGCGTCTTCTGTTGAACGGCCCTTTTGAAAGCCAAACTGGCTCTTGCTGAGAACTCCATTCTTCATGAGATGATCAGTAATTCTTACATGTATTAGCTTTTCTAGAATTTTGGAGAAAGTTGTCAGCAAAGAGATAGGTCAATAGTTAGTTAGTTCAGCTTTATCGCCCTTTTTGTACAGGGGCTTCACAATGGCATACTTAAGTCTACTGGGATCAACACCTTTCTGAAGGGAAGCATTGAAAATATGACAGAGAATGTCCCTTATCCACACACAAGAATATTTCAATAAATTACTAGATATAACATCAATCCCTGCAGAGTTTGTACTTTTGAGAGACATGATGATGTTTTGAATTTCTTCTACAGTGACAGGCTAAAGGTGCATTTCTGAAATTGTGTTTGATTATACTGCTTGACAAAGAGTTACAGCTTCATCAACATTGGGCTTGCAACCAATCTGTTGAGTTACTGATAGGAAGTGTTTATTAAAAATCTCAGCCACCGTCTTGGGGTTATCTACTAGGGTACCTTCATATTTGATATTATTTACATCTTCTTTACTTGTTGTATCTCTTCCTGTTTCTTTTTTTACAATGCTCCAAATGGTTTTTATTTTATTATTAGAATTATCTATTTTCTTCTCATAATAAAGGGCTTTTGATTTCTGTATTAGTTTCTTCAAAATTTTACAGTATATTCTATAGTGTTCCCATTTTTCTACATCTTTACAGAATCTTATTGCAGCATAAGTTTCCCTTTTGGTTTTACATGACTGTTTTATATCTTTTGTAATCCAAGGCTTGCTTACAGAATTGGAAGCACTGTTTCTGACCCATTTCTTGGGAAACATTTCTTCAAAAAGAGCACAGAATCCATTTACAAAACAGTTAAATTTAGTATCAACATCATCATGGTTATATACTAAAGACCAATCCATTTGCTGCAACCTGTGGTTGAAAGTTCCTTTTGCCTCTTCATTCATTACTCTTATGAATTTCCATTGAGGAAATTCTTTCTTGAACAGATTAACGTCATAAATAGTGAGAATTTGTCCATCATGATCTGAAAGCCCACTTATAACCTGCCTGGCAATATAATTCTGATGTCTATTTACATCTAAAAAAATGTTGTCTATCATAGTTTGGCACTCGGATGTAATTCTTGTTGGGAAATTTATTACTGATGTCAGATTATGTAAGGTCATCACGATCTCAAAGTCTATTTTATTCTTATTTTTTGTCATAAAGTTTATATTGAAAACACCTAAAACTACAATACCCTTTGCTTTTGAAAGAAACCCTGACAGAAGGAGTTCCATTGAATGCAGAAAAGTTTTTGTGTCACCTGAAGGAGCCCTGTAGACAGCCAACACTATTATTGGGTAGAATTTGGTTATTATTTCTGTGGCACATGCCTCAAATTGTTGTTCCACACAATATTTATTAATATCTATAGCTTTGTATGATACACTATCATTAACATAAATTGCTACTTCACCTTTATCTTTACTTTCCCTACTGTAGTATGTTACTAAACTATAACTTACTATAGATGGCAAGGCACATTTATCAGTAACAAAACCATAAGACTGACTAGAGGTGGATCCTGTTCAGATCCTAAACAGACTTTGATTCTACCCATTTGAAATGGCTCCTGAAAGCCTATGATTGCTAAACCAAGGGTTTGTTTACAAAATAACTTTTTCTGTTACCAGCCAGAATTTATTTTTCATTTACATTTTGCATGAAGCTTTTTGGGAAATGATTCACATGTTCAAGTGTGTTTTCATATGCTATGCCATTTATGCATGATGTTTTTGATGTGTGAGATGCTGTACTGTTCTGTTGTCTTTACAATAATGTATAAAAACTTGCAGAATTTTTAATTAAATAGTGACCTTCATACAGAGTTAATGGCAACCAAACTTGGAAATAACTTCTACTTATAGTTTTCTTGTGGCCCACTTGTACAGAAACTCATACATTTTAAACATCACACACAATTTTCTGTGTACAGTACAGACTGAAAACAAAAAAATTACAAAAACAAAACATTTAAAATCATATTTTTCGATATAACTCTATAGGTCATCCACAGAGTATGATATAACATTCTTTCACATGGAGGGTATTTATCTTAATAATCCGAATCTTGATTTGCTTATATGTATCTATAGATGTATGCAGTATATCTAAAAACAAAGAAGATGTGACTTACCAAACGAAAGTGCTGGCAGGTTGATAGACACACAAACATACACACAAAATTCTAGCTTTCGCAACTAACGGCTGCTTCATCAGGAAAGAGGGAAGGAGAGGGAAAGACGAAAGGATGTGGGTTTTAAGGGAGAGGGTAAGGAGTCATTCCAGTCCTGGGAGCGGAAAGACTTACCTTAGGGGGAAAAAAGGACAGGTATACACTTGCATACACACACATATCCATCCGCACATACACAGACACAAGCAGACATTTGTAAAGGCAAAGAGTTTGGGCAGAGATGTCAGTCGAGGTGGAAGTACATAGGCAAAGATGTTGTTGAATGACAGGTGAGGTATGAGCGGCGGCAACTTGAAATTAGCGGAGGTTGAGGCCTGGTGGGTAACGAGAAGAGAGGATATACTGCAGGGCAAGTTCCCATCTCAGGAGTTCGGATAGGTTGGTGTTGGTGGGAAGTATCCAGATAACCCGGACGGTGTAACACTGTGCCAAGATGTGCTGCCCGTGCACCAAGGCATGTTTAGCCACAGGATGATCCTCATTACCAACAAACACTGTCTGCCTGTGTCCATTCATGCGAATGGACAGTTTGTTGCTGGTCATTCCCACATAGAATGCATCACAGTGTAGGCAGGTCAGTTGGTAAATCACGTGGGTGCTTTCACACGTGGCTCTGCCTTTGATCGTGTACACCTTCCGGGTTACAGGACTGGAGTAGGTGGTGGTGGGAGGGTGCATGGGACAGGTTTTACACCGGGGGCGGTTACAAGGATAGGAGCCAGAGGGTAGGGAAGGTGGTTTGGGGATTTCATAAGGATGAACTAACAGGTTACGAAGGTTAGGTGGACGGCAGAAAGACACTCTTGGAGGAGTGGGGAGGATTTCATGAAGGACGGATCTCATTTCAGGGCAGGATTTGAGGAAGTCGTATCCCTGCTGGAGAGCCACATTCAGAGTCTGATCCAGTCCCGGAAAGTATCCTGTCACAAGTGGGGCACTTTTGGGGTTCTTCTGTGGGAGGTTCTGGGATTGAGGGGATGAGGAAGTGGCTCTGGTTATTTGCTACTGTACCAGGTCAGGAGGGTAGTTGCGGGATCCGAAAGCTGTTTTCAGATTGTTGGTGTAATGGTTCAGGGCTTCCGGACTGGAGCAGATTCATTTGCCACGAAGACCTAGGCTGTAGGGAAGGGACCGTTTGATGTGGAATGGGTGGCAGCTGTCATAATGGAGGTACTGTTGTTTGTTGGTGGGTTTGATGTGGATGGACGTGTGAAGCTGGCCATTGGACAGGTGGAGGTCAACGTCAAGGAAAGTGGCATGGGATTTGGAGTAGGACCAGGTGAACCTGATGGAACCAAAGGAGTTGAGGTTGGAGAGGAAATTCTGGGGTTCTTCTTCACTGTGGGTCCAGATCATGAATATGTCATCAATAAATCTGAACCAAACTTTGGGTTGGCAGTCTTGGGTAACCAAGAAGGCTTCCTCTAAGCGACCCATAAATAGGTTGGCATATGAGGGGGCCATCCTGGTACCCATGGCTGTTCCCTTTAGTTGTTGGTATGTCTGGCCTTCGAAAGTGAAGAAGTTGTGGGTCAGGATGAAGCTGGCTAAGGTAATGAGGAAAGAGGTTTTAGGTAGGGTGGCAGGTGATTGGCGTGAAAGGAAGTGCTCCATCGCAGCGAGGCCCTGGATGTGTGGAATATTTGTGTATAGGGAAGTGGCATCAATGGTTACAAGGATGGTTTCTGGGGGTAACAGAGTGGGTAAGGATTCCAGGCGTTCGAGAAAGAGGTTGGTGTCTTTGATGAAGGATGGGAGACTGCATGTAATGGGTTGAAGGTATTGATTTACGTAGGCAGAGATATGTTCTGTGGGGGCTTGGTAACCAGCTACAATGGGACAGCCGGGATGATTGGGTTTGTGAATTTTAGGAAGAAGGTAGAAGGTAGGGGTGCGGGGTGTCAGTGGGGTCAGGAGGTTGATGGAGTCAGGTGAAAGGTTTTGTAAGGGGCCTAAGGTTCTGAGGATTCCTTGAAGCTCTGCCTGGACATCAGGAATGGGATTACCTTGGCAAACTTTGTAAGTAGTGTTGTCTGAAAGCTGACACAGTCCCTCAGCCACATACTCCCGATGATCAAGTACCTTGGTCATGGAACCCTTGTCCGCTGGAAGAATGACGATGGATCGGTCAGCCTTCAGATCACGGATAGCCTGTGCTTCAGCAGTGGTGATGTTGGGAGTAGGATTAAGGTTTTTTAAGAAGGACTGAGAGGCAAGGCTGGAAGTCAGAAATTCCTGGAAGGTTTGGAGAGGGTGATTTTGAGGAAGAGGAGGTGGATCCCGCTGTGACGGAGGACAGAACTGTTCCAGGCAGGGTTCAATTTGGGTAGTGTCTTGGGGAGTTGCATCATTAGGAGTAGGATTAGGACCATTTTTCTTCATGGCAAAGTGATATTTCAAGCAGAGAGTACGAGTGTAGGACAGTAAATCTTTGATGAGGGCTGTTTGGTTGAATCTGGGAGTGGGGCTGAAGGTGAGGCCTTTGGATAGGACAGAGGTTTCGGATTGGGAGAGAGGTTTGGAGGAAGGATTAACTACTGAATTAGGGTGTTGTGGTTCCAGATTGTGTTGATTCGAATTTTGAGGTTTTGGGGGGAGTGAAGCAGGAAGTGGGAGATTGAGTAGATGGGAGAGACTGGATCTGTGTGCAATGAGAGGAGGTTGAGGTTTGCTGGAAAGGTTGTGAAGGGTGAGCGAGTTGCCTTTCCGGAGGTGGGAAACCAGGAGATTGGATAGTTTTTTGAGGTGGAGGGTGGCATGCTGTTCTAATTTGCGGTTGGCCTGCAGGAGGATGCTCTGAACAGCCGGTGTGGATGTGGGAGAGGAAAGATTGAGGACTTTTATTAAGGATAGGAGTTGACGGGTGTGTTCATTGGCTGAGTTGATGTGTAGGGGAAGGATTAGGTGGGTGAGGGCAATGGATTGTTCAGTTTGGAAACTGAGGAAGCCTTCTTGGTTACCCAGGCCTGCCAAACCAAAGTTTGGTACAGATTTATTGATGACATATTCATGATCTGGACCCACAGTGAAGAAGAACTCCAGAATTTCCTCTCCAACCTCAACTCCTTTGATTCCATCAGATTCACCTGGTCCTACTCCAAATCCCATGCCACTTTCCTTGACGTTGACCTCCACCTGTCCAATGGCCAGCTTCACACGTCTGTCCACATCAAACCCACCAACAAACAACAGTACCTCCATTATGACAGCTGCCACCCATTCCATATCAAACAGTCCCTTCCCTACAGCCTAGGTCTTCGTGGCAAATGAATCTGCTCCAGTCCGGAAGCCCTGTATGACAGTAAATCTTTGACGAGGGCTGTTTGGTTGAATCTGGGAGTGGGGCTGAAGGTGAGGCCTGAAAACAGCTTTCGCATCCCGCAACTACCCTCCCGACCTGGTACAGAAGCAAATAACCAGAGCCACTTCCTCATCCCCTCAAACCCAGAACCTCCCACAGAAGAACCCAAAAAGTGCCCCACTTGTGACAGGATACTTTCTGGGACTGGATCAGACTCTGAATGTGGCTCTCCAGCAGGGATATGACTTCCTCAAATCCTGCGCTGAAATGAGATCCATCCTTCATTAAATCCTCCCCACTCCACCAAGAGTGTCTTTCCGCCGTCCACCTAACCTTCGTAACCTCTTAGTTCATCCTTATGAAATCCCCAAACCACCTTCCCTACCCTCTGGCTCCTACCCTTGTAACCACCCCCGGTGTAAAACCTGTCCCATTCACCCTCCCACCACCACCTACTCCAGTCCTGTAACCCGGAAGCTGTACACGATCAAAGGCAGAGCCACGTGTGAAAGCACCCACGTGATTTACCAACTGACCTGCCTACACTGTGAAGCTTTCTATGTGGGAATGACCAGCAACAAACTGTCCATTCGCATGAATGGACACAGGCAGACAGTGTTTGTTGGTAATGAGGATCACCCTGTGGCTAAACATGCCTTGGTGCACGGGCAGCACATCTTGGCACAGTGTTACACCATCCGGGTTATCTGGATACTTCCCACGAACACCAACCTGTCAGAACTCCGGAGATGGGAACTTGCCCTTCAGTATATCCTCTCTTCTCGTTACCCACCAGGCCTCAAACTCCGCTAATTTCAAGTTGCCGCTGCTCATACCTCACCTGTCATTCAACAACATCTTTGCCTATGTACTTCCACCTTGACTGACATCTCTGCCCAAACTCTTTGCCTTTACAAATGTCTGCTTGTGTCTGTGTATGTGCGGATGGATATGTGTGTGTATGCAAGTGTATACCTGTCCTTTTTTCCCCCTAAGGTAAGTCTTTCTGCTCCCGGGATTGGAATGACTCCTTACCCTCTCCCTTAAAACCCACATCCTTTCGTCTTTCCCTCTCCTTCCCTCTTTCCTGATGAAGCAGCCGTTAGTTGCGAAAGCTAGAATTTTGTGTGTATGTTTGTGTTTGTTTGTGTGTCTATCAACCTGCCAGTGCTTTCGTTTGGTAAGTCAATGTATGTAGTATTATTTTTATTTATGTACATTACTGAAGCAGCTGAAGAGGTTCACTGATTCACTTTCCAGTTTTTCATTTAATATTTTGTCTTCAAATTTTTTGTGATGCAAGTTTATCTCCACCTTCCAACACATACATTATATGACCTTTATGTAGTCGGTGGAGTACTTTGACATTTTCCACTACTTTTCTACATTTACATCCACATGTACATCTACACAGATACTCTGCAATCCATCATACAGCACATGGCGGAGGGTACCCCATACCAATATTAGTCATTTCTTCTTCTGTTCTACTCACAAATAAAGTGAGGGAGAAATGACTGTCTATATGCCTCCATATAAGCCATAATTTCTCGTATCTTATCTTCATGGTCCTTATGCGCAACGTATGTTGGAGGCAGTAGAATTGTTTGGCAGTGAACTTCAAATGCTGGTTCACTAACCTTTATCAACAAAGTTCTTCAAAAAGAATGACTCCTTTGCTCCAGGGATTTCCACTTGAGTTTCTAAAGCATGTCTGTAACTCTTGCATGTTGTTTGAACCTACCAGTAACAAATCTAGCGGCCTATCCTTGAATTGCTTCAATGCGTTCCTTTAATCTGTCCAGGTTCAGATCCTAAATGCTCAAGCAATACTCAAGAATAGGTGGCCCTAGTATCCTATATTTAATCTCCTTCCCAAAATCCTTAAAATAAACCAAAGTCAACCATTCACTTTCCCTACCACAATCCTCACATGCTCATTCCATTTCATATCACTTTGCGACGTTACACCCAGGTATTTAAATGACATGACTGTGTCAAGCAGGACATTACTAATGCTCTATCTGAACATTATGGGTTAATTTTTTCTACTTTTTCATTTTGGTATCCTGTATTGTGTACATGTGTGGCTATTGCTAACGATGTGTGCCTATTGAGTGTCTAGGATTTAATGTGCTCTATATACCTGGTGCAGATATCTCAGTGTGTTTGCCCTAGATAGAACATAGAGCACTGCTGGCATGTGATTTTGTATATTCCAGGACCTGAATATGGATGTCATTACATTTTATATTACAAATTAGTTTCTGTAGTTGTGGTAAACTACTGTGTTGCCACTTGTCTGCTACTGGTGCTACTGCCACGGCTACTGCATTTCACTTGGTGCTGATGTGATCTATCATAATTCAGTACACCCATGATGGTACTAGGAGGTGGCACCAAATGACAAAAGACAGTATTGCATCAGGGCCTGCGAGCACTGCCTATGGTCAAGCACCACTGCGACATGCCAGTCAACTAACTGGCTCCATATAACCCCAGAGCAGAGCACTCTCTCGCTTTTCACTATTGTATTTCCTCATAGTAACTTGGACTCTGTTCTTGAGATAAATTGTAATTTGTACTTTGGGCTTGGCCTGACTTTTAATCTGGAGTTGTATTCACACTGAAACAGTAAAAGATTTCTGAGTGTCTTTGTTAATGTGTGGAATTACTTACATAGTAGTTTGAATACAATAGAGGGAAACATTCCACATTGGAAAAATATATCTAAACACAAAGATGATGTAACTTACCAAACAAAAGCGTTGGCATGTTGATAGACACACAAACAAACACAAACATAAACACAAACTTCAAGCTTTCGCAACCAACAGTTGCTTCATCAGGAAAGAGGGAAGGAGAGGGAAAGACAAAAGGATGTGGGTTTCCCTTAAAACCCACATCCTTTCGTCTTTCCCTCTCCTTCCCTCTTTCCTGATGAAGCAACTGTTGGTTGCGAAAGCTTGAAGTTTGTGTTTATGTTTGTGTTTGTTTGTGTGTCTATCAACATGCCAGTGCTTTCGTTTGGTAAGTTACATCACCTTTGTTTAGATATATTACATAGTAGTTTATTAGATGTAGAGAATCCAATCTTTCTTTGTGGTTCCTGAAGATATCTGCAATCTTGTGTGATACATTGCCGATGTACGGAATGCTATATATGCATCTATTTTTATATTTTTCCTTCATGTAGTGGTCTGTGTCTGGGTCTGTAACAGTACAAGCCTACTTGTTTCTTGTACCCCTCCTGGCATAAATACATATTTTCCTTTGTTTGATCCCATTTTGTGGAGAGCACAAAATAAAAGCAGGAAGCTATAAAACTTCACTTTTCACAGTGTACTTTCTCTACTGCTGATGACTACTGTATAGTTAATTTACCTGGAAATGATTCTTATAAAGAAAAATTCATAATTTATGATTTTCAAGGAACACATGAAATAGAAATTTTCAGTGAGCATATACCTGTTTGTTTATGAATTGGTATAAATCATTTAAAGGCCCTCATTATCCTCTTCTCCATACACATTTTACTTTTTCCATAAACTTCCTATTTAAAAAATTATTCATAGTCAAAGTTTTCATGTTCCAGAATTTTTGAATCTTAAAATTATAGTTATGTACATCAGTACAATAATTTTGTAGATCAGATTTTTCTGAGTTCAAGGATGTCCACTTGTAAAATAATACCTACAGGTTTGCCTTTTGCTGATAATGTAGATCACAGTTAAACTAGAATGAATTTTCAGTCTGCAGTGGAGTGTGTGCTGATATACAACTTCCCTGGCAGGTTAAAATGGTGTGTCAGACTGGGACTCATACCTAGGGACCTCTGTCTTTTGTGGGAAAGTGCTCTACTAACAGAACTACCCAAGCATAACTCACAGCTTTACTTTCACTGGTACTTTGTCTCCCACATTCCAAACTTCACAGAAGGTCTCCTGCATACCTTATGAGACTAGCACTCCCAGAAGAAAGGATCTGGAGATAATCCCACAAGCTGTGGGTAAGCCATGTCTCCAAAACATCCCTTTTTCAAGGAGTGCTAGTCCCACAAAGAATGTAGGAGAATTTTTGTACATTTGGAATGTAGTAGATTAAGTACAGATAGAAGTAAAGCTGTGAGCTGTCGTAATGTGTGCTCGGATAGCTCAGTCGGTACAGCACATGTCCACGAAAGGCAAAGGTCCCAGGTTCAAGTATTGATCCATTACACTGTTTTAATCTCCCAGGGAAGTTTCACTGTTAAACTAATTTGCTCTTTCGCTTATTGTAACTGTGTTCTTTTATTTTTCCGTCTTTCATGTTATTAATGAAAATACATGGTGATTTAAAAAGGACTTTACAACTTTGGAATGATATAGAGATTTATTTTGATAACCTACAGAATTGGAAGACGCTTCTTTTGTAGAAAACAACTCAAGTTTCACATAAAAGTGTCAAGTGTCATTTTGGTTTGATGTGACTACCATTTGTGATACAACAAACATTCCATCGGTAATCACTTTCTTCCCACACTTGTTGCAGCAAATCGGGCATAACATGCGCAACGGCATTGTAAATTCAATTTTGGTAGGGGAGGAACATACACAGAGTCTTTAATGAAACCACAGAGAAAAAAATACAATGGTGTCAAGTCTGGGAAGTGTGGTGGCCATGCGAGTGGCCCTTCACGGCCAATCCATTGAACTGGGAAGTGATTATTGAGGAAACTTGGAACGTCTGCTAGGAAATGAGGTGGTGCACAGTTTGCTGGTAGTAAAATATCCTATGTCAGTCATCTTAATTGATAATAAGCTGTGCCATTGTGGATCTGTATGGTTTGAAGTATAAATGTTCACTGAGTACTCACCAAACTGTCTTTTGTAGACTGCCAGTCTCCCAAGACATACTTCACATTGAGTTTTGTTGACTGTGGGTACAGCTCTCCCGGATTTCTTTCAGATAATCATCAAGACATGGGCGAACTGCTGCTTTATCATGTTGCAGTGAACTACCCATCTCAATAAAGTTCTTGTGCCAAGAGCAAATTGTAAGCCTGCTTGGAGGTTCTTTACCATATTTGGTGTGAAATTTACACCAAACAGTTGTTGCAGAATTCGTTTCACAAACCCAAAACACACAACAAGCATGCTCCGCATTGGTGAAAGTAGCCATCTTAACTGTGCACTACACTGGTGCTCCTGGTGGCAGAATGGGGTACTGATGCACTATGTGGATCAGACTTGAGGTTGCTTGCTACAAAATGATGCATCTATTGATTCTGTAAGTTATCTCAATAAAATTCTATATCATTCCAAAGTTGTAAGGTTATTTTCAACTCCCCCTGTATATTAATGAATTTTGATTTTTAATCTTACATAAGTCTATTAGTAGGCATATATGTCAAGGCTTGAATCTGTCAGCATGTGTTAGCTTAATTGTCAACTTCTGTCACTAGCTGTCGCAGTCAGCCACCAACCTGCTAACATCTCTACACCGCTATCAATCAAAATAATCAAAATGTTCAATTATTTTGTGAGTGAGTACTTGATTAGCCCACTACAAGTACTGTTATTCTGTGTAGTCAAAAACATTGATTGGACATTGACTGATTGCTGTGAATATGTAACCAAAGCCAAATTCAAGCTGTTTGAGAGAGAAAGAATTTAACTGTGACAGTGTACGGTGACAATGTGCCACTAGCTCAAGTCATTTGTAGTGTAGGTGTTGACATATGATATGCTGATTACCTAAATTATTGATTGCAATTATCACTACTTCACTGATGTCAATAAATGTAAAAAATTTGTAACTTAAGTCAAACACTGTTGTATTGATCATTTAACAGATTTATATCTAAATCAAATAACAGCAGGAAGACAGACACTAAAGAGAAGCAGAGCAACTACCAACATAAGATCTAGTGCAGTAACATTACAGGTCTGTCTTTTTATTTTGTCTAATATGGAGTTGACTGTGGAGGCAGCGCAGTCATTGGCAAATGCAACCTGTTTCACTATGTTTATTTCCTGTTGCATGTGTTATAGGTTTGTGAGTACTTTATTTGTCCTATGTAGCACTGATCTATATGCTGTTGTTTATGAATATTTGGGTGTCATGTAGTTTCAGGGATTGTGGTGTTTGTTATTGTATTGTTTCTATAAATTTTGAATGGGAATGTATTGTTGTGTCTTGTGACATTTAGGTCAAATTATTTGCTGCTATTGTCTTGTTAATGTTTTGACTTTTGAAGCAGTTTCAAAGCTAAACAATATCTTTGGCATCCCATTTTATTAACAGCAGAGTGCCTTTAACATATATGCTACAAAATTCAATTTTCTTTGTGCAGGCTTCTTGGTTATTAAACAGTTTTCATTCCAAATAATTTATGCGTGTATCAGCTAAGGTATAACATATAAATGATCTCACTGCTAGCCCATCTGGCTGTTTATAGATGTCATTAAATGTAAAGTAGTTGTAACTTAAGGTTAACTGGAAGAGTTCTACAAATTCCACAATAATTTTCTGAATGAGTTGTGCAAAATATAAATATAACAAAAATCATGTCTGGGAGCAGAACAAGCTATTTTATTAACAAATCCATTGTTCTTACAGTCCCATATTTTCACTAATCATTTTTAATGGATAAAATCATGTTATTAGAGCCAAGCCAGGCAACAAAAGCTATTTACAAGTATAAAAATCTCACTACTCACACATAGTTGCTCACATACGATTGAACGAACATTGTCGACTGTTAGGTCTAATTCTGAACTACATAAAAGTGAAAATAAGACCAAGCAGTAGCATAACAATTCCTGTAAAGCACAAAGCAGAAAAATTGTTGATGAAAACAAAAAAAGGCACTTACACAAGAGAGATAACTTACTAAGCAGACAGGTGCTCAGCATGTAGACAGAAGCAGCAAACATTATGGAACCTACCATATATGACATTAAGTGCCAGCACATCCAAGACAAAGTTGATAAGGAGTAATTGAACATTTGCAATACACATGACAAGAAACTGCAGACTCTGAAAACCAAACAAAATAACAATTCTAACCTTGTAATAACTTGCAAAACACACACACATCTTACAGCAGAGTGGTGAACAATACAGACGTAAAATCTGACCAAAGGAGAAAGAGTCTATTCCAATAAGGACTAATGTACAACATAAACGCCAACCTCAACAACCATACACTAAAGCAGCTAAGCAACAAAAATACAGCTGATGGTGCAAAATTCAATTCAAATATTAAAGCAGCAAAATGTCACAAAGCCTACAAGCTTCTTGAAAAGAAATTAAAAAAGGAAAGTTTAGATCTTAATAAACCATGAATGATACAAAAACTTTAAAATCCATAATAAACTGAAAAGCAATAAATCCATAATTAAGAAGGCATACAAAGACAATACACTAGTTACAATGGATGAAAGGGAGTACATAGACAAAACACATGAATTCTTTGACATCAATAATATTCAGCTCATTAGAAGGACCCAAGAAAGCCATTTCAAAGTAAAATTATGGATCAATTAAATCACAAACATTTCTTCTTAACAGAAACTGAAAAGAAATGAGAGCACAGCAAAATATACACAAAGAAGTATATTTAACAAGATCAATAGGCAACTCTGTAAACAACCCAAAATACAAACTGTCACAGAAACTGAATACAATACTGGTGAAAAATTATAAATGTGAAACAATATATTTCATAAAAAAGGACAATACTAGCTAAATAACTAAAAGCCACAAAACTCCCTGAAGATTCTCTGTTTTTATCACTTGACACTTCCAGCCTTTACAAAACATACCTATACAACAGGCTGTAGCAATAATCCAGAAGAACTTCTTGAAATATAAGAAACTTGCATACATACAGACTGTTGATTTCATGGAATTCCTTCAGTCAATCCTAAGTTACAACTATTTAGCATTTAATGATAACATCTATAAGCAGCTAGATGGCTTCATTAAGAAGGGGCTATTTTGAAGGAGATGCATCACAGTAGCATCTAAGTACCACCACTGTACAATTACAAGCCCATTTTTAAAACTTTCCAATCACATCTCATATAAAAAAGGTATTTTTTTGGGGTGTCCAGATACTTTTGATAATGCAGTGTATCTAATCTTCAAAATTTTATGTGGTTTTGTTGGGCTTTTTTAAATTAAGTTTTATTCCTTCACCTCTCTTGATAAAACAATTGCTGTTTATTTTTGGTTGTTGAGCTACTCCTGAAATGTTAACAAATGGTATTACTTACTGGCTCTTGTTTGGTGGTAATCGCATCACAGACAGAACTTGATTGTTGTGCTGCTGTGAACATCTCCTGTAAGAAAAACATTTGGTAATTGAAGCCACACTACAAAGAACAAACTGAGAATAAGGCATACACCACAAAAAGTATTTAAAAAGTACTAGATCTGTGAACTCAGGAAATCCAGCCTGTATTTGAAGGAGGCCTTTTGTATTTTATTTGACTAAGCTTCAACAATTTTACAATTAAGCCTGAATTTACTCTAATTATTTTCTGTTTGCAAGAATGTAGATGCTTTTTTATCAGTTAGATCAGGAAAATGTAAATCTTTCAGAAATGCAACTCAAAATGAAAGGAATATTTTGTTAGCCACCATTTCATAAATTATCTGAACATTAAGAGCAGGGATCTGCAAAATGCAGTTAGCATTGTAGGAAACCAAGTTCAATGGATACAGTCTATTGTGAAATGGCATTAAATATCATATTTTCTTCAACAGTAATGAATATACTCACACAACCAAAAAGATTCTAGAAGTTGAGTAGTAACTAAATTATCTATTTAAAAGAGCTGTAACTTACTGAAAATAGGAAATATCACCCATGCCCATAGCCTTGTGGCCATGGAATACTACCTTTCTCAACATTCCCCTCATAACAAACCCACCACATCTTTCCTACACCACCTAGCCAATCATATCCTGACCCACAATTATTTCACTTTCTTAGGCCAAATCTACAAATAAATCTCTTGTACTGTCACTGATACTCAGATGACACCAGCTAACATCACTTATTTATGAGCCATCTGGAGGTATCCTTCCTATCCAATCAATACCTCAAACCCCTTGTCTGGTTCAGATTCACTGATGACATTTTCATGATCTAGTCTTACGCCAAGGATGACAACGTTTGTTCTT
The DNA here is from genome assembly GCF_021461395.2 of Schistocerca americana. Lineage (NCBI taxonomy): Eukaryota > Metazoa > Arthropoda > Insecta > Orthoptera > Acrididae > Schistocerca > Schistocerca americana. The sequence continues at coordinate 46,382,498 of NC_060127.1, forward strand.
TGCTCCACAATTTAAACATCTATTCTTGAGTCCACTTCACCCGGTCTTTCTCATCTCACTGAGCCGCCTTCCTAGATGTCGATCTCCACCTCTCAGTTGGCTCCATAAATACGTCTACCCATATCAAGCACACCAACCACCAACAGTTACTTCACTTTGACAGTTGTCACTGAGTCCATGTCAAAAAGTCACTTCCTCACGTCCTCACCAACCACAGATGCTGCATCTGTAGTGGAAAGCAGGGGCTGTTGAAATATACCAATAAACTTACCAGAGCCTTTACTGACAGATTATATCTTGTCCAGCTCATCCATAAATAAATCTCCCATGCTATCCCCTCTTCTGAGTCCAGTAAACCTGTTTACCAGCCACTGACTTGCACTCCTCTGATCATTTAGTACTAACCTGGCCTTGGAGAGCTCAATCACATTGTCCACTAGGGCTTCATTTGCCTCTCATTGTGCCCTGAGATGAGAGATTTACGACTCAAAATCCTACCCAAATGCCCCAAAGTAGAGTTCCGCTGCCAACCAAATCTACAGAATATCCTTGTTTGTTCCTATTTCAACCTTCGAGGTTGACCCAGGTGCACGATCTTCCCCATATACCCACATCCAACCACAGTCAAGTCCCAGGCATTTCTTACCCAATAATAGATAGGGCCACATGTGGAAGCAGCCACGTTATATCTGAGCTATGGAGCAGTTACAGTACAGCATTCCATATGGGCATTACAAGTAACCAACTGACTATTTGCATGAATGGCCATCACCAAACTGTGGCGAGAGAGAGAGAGAGAGAGAGAGAGAGAGAGAGAGAGAGAGAGAGAGAAGTATTCAGGATATTAACAGGGATGAAAATTTAACTGCGATGGAGACTGTAATATGATGGCAAAAGAAGGAAGAACTATAGGAGAACCTGGATTTGGGAAGAACAAAACAGGGGTGAATGTATACCGCAAAGGGATCTTTCCAATATGAATTTTTCTATTAGGTACATATAACTTGTGTCTGGCTAACTTTCTTCTAGTCACAGTTCCTCTAAATGACCCTGTCCAGTGCTAAAGTTTGAAAACCCTCCTTGGGATGTCATACTGCTGCCTCTGTACACAGTTTACTGAAGATGTTAATCTTCCTACATTCAGTGATATCAGTTTTAATTGTGGACGTCCTCAATGCAGTCAGTTATATTTATTATCATTAGTTTCGTATAACACATTTCCATTATAAGTGTGTTTCTGAACTATCTATTGTCGGTAGTTTTCAGAGTCAGTACTTGGTATTATATCACTTGGTGAAGATTCTTCTTTTGTCAAGAAAGTTTGTGAACTCTTTGGAATATTGTTAGTACTGTGGAATGAGTTAGAGTGGTGGGCATGCCTCTGATGGAAGTGGATGTGTTTTTATGTTTGGCAATAACATTGTAAATTTCTGTTTTAAAGTGGACATTGTAAAGTCAGAGTGATATAGAAGAATGTGACATAATAAAGAATGAGTGTAAACAGAAATTATGCAACAGGCTTACTTAAAATTGATCTAGTCATCTGGACACCACAAAGTTAAAAAATTTCAGCCTGAAGAATCTATCCCTAGACATGACAAACTGCAGCCAACAACGAGAAAATGAAGATAAGTAAAAAAGTTATTTGTCGATGCTTTTCAAAGGAATCAATTTTTATGAAGAGACTGCAAATTTACTGGTGGTGTATGGGAGTATAAGATTAAACATTCAGTTTAGAATCATGGGGCTAAAATTAGTTCTAGGGACAATGCTGCAGGTTGTTGGTCTCATTGAAATTCCATGAGCAAGGCTGGTCCTATCGATCTTCTCTGTCAGTTGCTGTAATGATCTAAGTACAACCTTGGAGTCCATATGATAAGCAAAACAGAGCTATTCTTTCTTCTTTATTGATAAAAAGAGTCATGTTTATTTTTATATTTTTGAGATACGCCCCAAATGTAGACTAACACAATAGCTCATACTAATATTACTTACTGGCTCTCGTTTGATCATAATTCCATCACAGATGGGACTTGTATGTTGTTCCAGGGCCATCTCCTGTAAGAAAAATATAATTGAAGACGAACTACAGAGAAAAAACTGAGAATAAAGCATACCCTTAAAAAAAGAATTACTAGCCTGTGTTTGAAGGAGTCATTTTTTAAAATTTTCACCTGCTGTTTTACCCCCTTAGTGGTTTAATTTTCAAAAATGCTGGAACACTTATTTTTTATTTTCCAACTGAGAAACTAAATACCAGTTTTCATAGTTCTATCTTTGAAATTTCCTTAAAAGTGACATACTTTCATAAATCCTTTCATCCCTTAGCAGTGAGATTTCAGATAATTCCCTCTTAAATGATCCTGTAGCATAAGATCCACACACTCTCCAAATTTCAAGTTAATATTGTTTCCTTTAATAACAGGGCAGTTAAATGCCAATCTCCGTATATAAAAGGCAATGTCATGAGTGACTGACTCATTATCACTCAGTCCAAACTGCTAAGGATAGAAACTGGAAATTTGGAGAATGTGCAGATTTTATACTGTAGGCATACTTTAAGAAGGGATTTTTCAAAATTCCAACCATAAGGGGGTGAAACAGGGAAAGGAGGTGTCCTGTTTTAGGTTGGAATTAAAGAAATACATGTTCCAGCATCTTGGGTAATTTAACCCTATGAGGGTGAAACAGTGGGTGAAAGCTTCTTTTGAAAATATATCACTATTAAAGAACTACTGAAGTACTTTTAAAGCTACATCTATGAACATGGGTATTTGACTCCTCAATTACAAATAAAAAGAAATGTGTTTCAGTGTTTTCAGAACTTGAACTACAAAGGAGGTAAAACAGGGGATGGGGGTTTTTATGAAAATATTTTATTATGAAAGCCTCTTTAAAGCTAAATTTATGAAAATTTAAATTTGGCTTCTCAGTTAGAAATAAAAAAATAAGTGTTTCACTGTTTTTGGAAATTCAACCACTATGGGAGTGAAATGGGGGATGAAAGTTTTTATGGAAATATTTCACTGTGCTAGTAGTTTTGAAGTTAAATGTAAGAAAATTTGTAAATAAAACATACACATGCCACTGACTTTGGAAATTCAACCTGTAAGGGAGAAATAGGAGGTGAAATATTTAATGAAAAATACAGCCCCTAATGGGGTGAAACATTTTGAAGAACTGCTAAAGTATTTTTCAAGCTACATCTAAGAACATTGGTATTTGACTTCTCAGTTACAAATTAAAAAAAAAAAAAACGTATTTCAGTGTTTATTAAAATTGGGCCCCTAATGGGGTAAAATTGGAATGAGATTTTTTTATAAAAATATTTTATTATGAAAGCATTTTTAAAACTAAATCTATGTTCTCAATCAGAAATTGTTGTTGTTGCTGTAGTCTTCAGTCCAGAGACTGGTTTGACGCAGCTCTCCATGCTACTCTATCCTGTGCAAGCTTCTTCATCTCCCAGTACCTACTGCAACCTACATCCTTCTGAATCTGCTTAGTGTATTCATCTCTCGGTCTCCCTCTACGATTTTTACCCTCCATGCTGCCCTCCAATACTAAACTGGTGATCCCTTGATGCCTCAGAACATGTCCTACCAACCGATCCCTTCTTCTAGTCAAGTTGTGCCACAAACTTCTCTTCTCCCCAATCCTATTCCATACCTCCTCATTAGTTATGTGATCTACCCATCTAATCTTCAGCATTCTTCTGTAGCAGCACATTTCAAAAGATTCTACTCTCTTCTTGTCCAAAATATTTTCTTGTCCATGTTTCACTTCCATACATGGCTACACTCCATACAAACACTTTCAGAAACGACTTCCTGACACTTAAATCTATACTCGATGTTAACAAATTTCTCTTCTTCAGAAATGCTTTCCTTGCCATTGCCAGTCTACATTTTATATCCTCTCTACTTTGACCATCATCAGTTATTTTGCTCCACAAATAGCAAAACTCCTTTACTACTTTAAGTGTCTCATTTCCTAATCTAATTCCCTCAGCATCACCCGACTTAATTCAACTACATTCCATTATCCTCATTTTGCTTTTGTTGATGTTCATCTTATACCCTCCTTTCAAGACACTGTCCATTCTGTTCAACTGCTCTTCCAAGTCCTTTGCTGTCTCTGACAGAATTACAGTGTCATTGGCGAACCTCAAAGTTTTTATTTCTTCTCCATGGATTTTAATACCTACTCCGAATTTTTCTTTTGTTTCCTTCACTGCTTGCTCAATATAGAGATTGAACAACATTGGGGAGAGGCTACAAGCCTGTCTCACTCCCTTCCCAACCACTGCTTCCCTTTGATGTCCCTCGACTCTTATAACTGCCATCTGGTTTCTGTACGAATTGTAAATAGCTTTTCACTCCCTGTATTTTACCCCTGCCACCTTCAGGATTTGAAAGAGAGTATTCCAGTCAACATTGTCAAAAGCTTTCTGTAAGTATACAAATGCTAGAAACGTGGGTTTGCCTTTCCTTAATCTAGCTTCTAAGATAAGTCGTAGGGTCAGTATTGCCTCATGTGTTCCGATATTTCTACAGAATTCAAACTGTTGTTCCCCGAGGTCGGCTTCTACTAGTTTTTCCATTCGGCTGTAAAGAATTTGCGTTAGTATTTTGCAGCTGTGACTTATTAAACTGATAGTTTGGTAATTTTCACATCTGTCAATACCTGCTTTCTTTGGGATTGGAATTATTATATTCTTCTTGAAGTCTGTAAAGAATTCGTGTTACTATTTTGCAGCCATGACTTATTAAACTGATAGTTCAGTAATTTTCACATCTGTCAACCCCTGCTTTCTTTGGAATTGGAATTATATATTCTTCTTGAAGTCTGTAAAGAATTCGCATTAGTATTTTGCAGCCGTGACTTATTAAACTGATAGTTCAGTAATTTTCACATCTGTCAACGCCTGCTTTCTTTGGGATTGGAATTATTATATTCTTCTTGAAGTCTGAGGGTATTTCGCCTGTATCATACATCTTGCTCACCAGATGGTAGAGTTTTGTCAGGACTGGCTCTCCCAAGGCCGTCAGTAGTTCTAATGGAATGTTGTCTACTCCCAGGGCTTTGTTTCGACTCAGGTCTTTCAGTGCTCTGTCAAACTCTTCACGCAGTATCATATCTCCGATTTCATCTTCATCTACATCCTCTTCCATTTCCAAAATATTGTCCTCAAGTACATCGACCTTGTACAGACCCTCTATATACTCCTTCCACCTTTCTGCTTTCCCTTCTTTGCTTACAACTGGGTTCCCATCTGAGCTCTTGATATTCATACATGTGGCTCTCTTTTCTCCAAAGGTCTCTTTAATTTTCCTGTAGGCAGTATCTATCTTACCCCTAGTGAGATAAGCCTCTACATCCTTACATTAGTCCTCTAGCCATCCCTGCTTAGCCATTTTACACTTCCTATCGATCTCATTTTTGAGATGTTTGTAGTCCTTTTTGCCTGCTTCATTTACTGCATTTTTATATTTTCTCCTTTCATCAATTAAATTCAATATTTCTTCTGTTACCCAAGGATTTCTACTAGCCCCTCGCCGTTTTACCTACTTGATCCTCTGCTGCCTTCACTACTTCATCCCTCAAAGCTACCCATTCTTCTTCTACTGTATTTCTTTCCCTCATTCTTGTCAATTGTTCCCTTATGCTCTCCCTGAAACTCTGTACAACCTCTGGTTCTTTCAGTTTATCCAGGTCCCATCTCCTTTAATTCCCACCTTTTTGCAGTTTCTTCAGTTTTAAACTACAGTTCATAACCAACAGATTGTGGTCAGAGTCCACATCTGCCCCTGGGAATGTCTTACAATTTAAAACCTGGTTCCTAAATCTCTGTCTTACCATTATATAATCTATCTGAAACCTGTCAGTATCTCCAGGCTTCTTCCATGTATACAATCTTCTTTCATGAACCAAGTTTAGGCTATGATTAACTTGTGCTCTGTGCAAAATTCTACCAGACGGCTTCCTCTTTCGTTCCTTACCCCCAATCCATATTCACCTACTACGTTTCCCTCTCCCTTTTCCTACTGATGAATTCCAGTCACCCATGACTATTAAATTTTCATCTCCCTTCACTATCTGAATAATTTCTTTTATTTCATCATACATTTCTTCAATTTCTTCGTCATTTGCAGAGCTAGTTGGCATATAAACTTGTACTACTGTGGTAGGCGTAGGCTTTGTATCTATCTTGGCCACAATAATGCATTCACTATGCTGTTTGTAGTAGCTTACTCGCATACCTATTTTCCTATTCATTATTAAACCTGCTCCTGCTTTACCCCCATTTGATTTTGTGTTTATAACCCTGTAGTCACCTGACCAGAAGTCTTGTTCCTCCTGCCACCGAACTTCACTAATTCCCACTATATCTAACTTTAACCCATCCATTTCCCTTTTTAAATTTTCTAACCTACCTGCCCAATTAAGGGATCTAACATTCCACCCTCCGATCCGTAGAACACCAGTTTTCTTTCTCCTGATAATGACATCCTCTTGAGTAGTCCCTGCCCAGAGATCTGAATGGGGGCCTATTTTACCTCCGGAATATTTTACCCAAGAGGACGCCATCATCATTTAACCATACAGTAAAGATGCATGCCCTCGGGAAAAATTATGGCTGTAGTTTCCCTTGCTTTCAGCTGTTCGCAGTACCAGCACAGCAAGGCCGTTTTGGTTAGTGTTACAAGGCCAGATCAGTCAATCATCCTGACAGTTGCCCCTGCAACTACTGAAAAGGCTGCTGCCCCTCTTCAGAAACCACATGTTTGTCTGGCCTCTCAACAGATACCCTTCCATTGTGATTGCACCTACGGTACGGCTGTTTGTATCGCTGAGGCAAGCAAGCCTCCCCACCAATGGCAAGGTCCATGATTCATGGGGAGAATCAGAAATTAAAAAAAAAAAAATCAGAAATTAAAAACAAATGTCTTTCAATGTTTTTGGTAATTCCACCCCTTATGGGGATGAAATTAAGGATGAAAGTTTTTAAGGAAATATTTCATTGTGCAAGCATTTTTGAAGGTAAATTTATGAAAATCTGTATCTGGCTTCTTTTTTAGAAATGAAACATACACATGTCACATTTTTGGAAATTCAACCCCTAAGGGGGTGAAACAGGGCCAGACTGATTCACTGACTCATCATCACCCAGCCCAAACTGTTAAAGATAGAAACTTGAAGTTTGGAGAGTGTGTGGATCTTATACTAAAGGCATCATTTAAGCTGGGATTGTTCAAATCCCACTCCTAAGAGGCGGATATAGGGGATGAAAGGCTTTTTGTTGGTATGGTGCTTTTAAAGAAATTTCAGAGATAGAACTATGAAAACTGCTATTTGGTTTCTCAGTCAGAAAATAAAAAAAATATGTGTTTCAGTATTTTTGGAAATTAAGCCACTGAGTGGGTAAAACGGCAGATGAAAGATTTTTTGAAAATAAATAATTACTACAGGACTACTAAAGAATTTTTAAGGCTACATCTATGACAACTGGTATTATTTGACTTCTCAGTCAGAATTTTTTTCTTTTTAAATAAAAGGGTGTTTCAGTGTTTCTGGAAATTCAACCTCTAAGGGAGTGCAAAAAGGGATGAAAAATATTTGTGAAAATTAGTATTTTACTTCTCAATTAGATATAAAGAACTATTTGTTAGGGGATGAAATTTGCTATGGAAATATCTCCACAAGAACACAAAAGGTGTGATTAACAAAAACATTGGACTTCTCAATTAGATATAAAGAACTATTTGTTAGGGGATGAAATTTGCTATGGAAATATCTCCACAAGAACACAAAAGGTGTGATTAACAAAAACATTGGACTCCAGCTACCAGAATAGCTTTTCGGTCAGATGTACATTTAGAAAAGATCATGCTTATATGGCCTTAATTAGTGCAAAAAGCTTAGAAGATGTTGAAATTTAGGAACAAGATAATAATTTGATTAAATAAAAACAAAAACAATCTCTGCAGGCCATACAGTCTACGCGAGCAAAGCAGTGGGTGCTAAGCTAGTATTTCTTAAATTGAAATCAAAATGAAAGGAATATGAGGTGTGTACAAAAAGTAATGAGAATGACAACATTGCGAGCAATCTGGCAACACTGTGTTGTTCTACTTCTGTAGACCAGTGTGTTCAACCCTTCCACATGGTCAGTCTGAGTTTCAGCAGCATACAGCAATCACATGATTTTTGAGAGCACCATCAGTGAAGTTATGTTTTTGTTGTGTGTTACAAAGGAGGAACAGTGGAATTTAAAGCAATGTTATGCCATCAAGTTTTGTGTACAACTTTGTGAACTACAAGGGTGACACTTGAAAAGTTGAAACAGGTATCTGGGTAACATTCCTTATCAAGAGCACAAGCTTTACACTGGCACAAATCATTTTTGGAAGGGCAAGATCACATTGAACATGAATCTCGCTCAGGGAAACCTTCAGGTTCAAAAACTGACCTAATCATCGAACGTGTGTGTGTTCTTGTAAGATTGGGCTGATGTTTAACAATAAGGTGATGGGTGATGTGTTAAACACTTTCACCATACTTCAAATTTTGCACATGTGGAAGATCTGTGCCAAAACGGTGCCGAAAACCTTCACAACTGAGCAAAAGGACAATTGAAGAAATGTGTGCATTGATCATCTTAAGAAGACTGCCAATGACCGAGAATGGTTGGGTCATGCGATTTCGGACTATGCACCTGAGGCAAAGTGGCAAAGTGAGGGATGGCACACTGAGACGTCTCCTTGTGAAAAAAGCCTGAATGAGAAAATCAAAGACCAAAACAATGCTGACTTGCTCTTTTGACAGTAGGGGTACCATGCATGAAGAATTTGTTGCCCCAGGAAAAACTGGGAACCAAGTGTTTTCCAAATATGTCATTGAAAGGCTCAGGAAAAGGGCGAATTGAGTGAGACTGGACATTGCAGACAGGTGGATGGTGCATCATGACAACACACCCACTTCCATTACAGAATTTTTGGCTCAAAAGGCATTCCTGTTGTTCTGCAGCCCCCCTCCCCTGTTCACCTGATATGACTTCTTGTAACTTTTTTCTTTTCCTGAAATTGAAAAATGACTTTTAGAGCATCATTTTGGGACTCTGACAACATTTTCAAAAAATGTGACTGATATGTTAAAGGAGCTACAAGTTGAAACCTTTCAGTGCTGCGATAGAACTAGGAATGATGACTCTGTGGGTATAAAGGTGCCTAAGGGTCCTACTTTGAATGGGACAATATTGGTGTTTGGAAGAAAAAAATCTTGGTTGATAGAAAATCAGTCTTGTTACTTTTCTGACACACCTTGTATCTTGTTAGTCATTCATTGCATAAATTATTTGAACACTGGGAGTATGGACTGCAAAATGTTGTTAGTACTTTAGGACTCCAACTTCAACAGATATGCAGTCTAGTAGTAGAAAGGCATCTCCTTTATCTATTTACAAATCTGCACATTAAAAATAGGAAATTTTCTGTTAATAATGTAAGATACTAGGTTGCAGCTTTTTAAAATATAAACAGGGTATAGGTACTATTTCCAAATGTTAACAATAGCTGTCATCTTTAATTGCGATTAGTAAAGTGATTTTCCACTTTCCCTTTAGCTGCTACTTCTTGGAGTAGCAAAACTCCATTTCATACAAAACGAAACAATCAGGTAAATGTTATTTGATAATGCACAGACTCACTATAGAGTAAAAGTTGCTAGAAAACCTGAGCACTATGAATGGAACATATTTAAGAGCAGATTCAAATAGTGAAAAGTTACACTTCTTGCTGAGAGAAGGTTCAGCTGCGAACAGCAACAATCTTTACCACTTAAACACAAACCAACGTGGGGTAACAGGGTACTAGCACACACACTATGTGTCCAACATTCTATCTGTATCCAATCAGAAGAAGAGAAGAGAAGAGAAGATTAACCCTTTCCTCTAACCAAAACAAAATGCAGCTGGAGAGAATTATCAAAGCTGTGCCAAGAAATATTAAGCATAAGCAGGCTTTTGTTATTACTGCATAACACCAATAGAGAGAACTGAGAATTTAAAATGTAATACTAATTTTCCTGATATAGACATCCAACAAAACGTATTAACACTTTATATCTTATCAAACTCAAAACTGACAAGGTGAGCGTAAAAAGAAAAATTATTAGGAATCAGCAGCAGTAAGTTTAATAATGCACAACAGAAATATTGGTGAACTTCTATAAACAACATAATGTATTGATTATTCTAGCCAAGATGCACACATAGTCACGATTCAATACATTAAGAATATCACGAGAGAGAAAAATTTCAGTGTGATGGGGGACGGTAACAAAATGGTGTGAGAAGGAAAAATTTTAGAAGAACATAGATTAGGAGAAATTACTGAAAGAAGAAGTAGCTTGCTAGAATTCTGTACAGAGATGAATTAAATTGTTGTGAACAACTGATTTAAGAATAATGTAAGAAGACAGTATACATGCAAGAGACATAGAGACAGTGGTAAGTTACAGGTTGTCATACCATCATGTAATCTGAGGCTGAAAACCCAGGTTTCAACTTGCAAAATTTCCAGGAGAAGATGAAAGCTGTAGACATAATATATTGGTTATTAAATGCAGACTACATGTGAAGAAATTGAAGAAAGGTAGGAAGTACATGAGATGGACCTGGATAAATGAAGCAATCTGAGACTGTTAGAGTGGAAAAAGAGACTGTGGCGTAGAGCGCCATAAAAATCGATATTTGTTCTGTGCGTAAGTGTGCTATCTTTGAGGAGAGGGCTTTGGGAGAGCATGTTGGACGCTAATGGCAGATAGCCTCCGGACTTGTATCTGTGTAGACACTAAGTGTGAATAAATCTGTATATCAGAGAATTCTAGTTGTTTACCTACAACTATACCATATTCCCTCACTGGTGACCCCGTTTTTGTGTAATACGCGTCCGAGTTACCGCCTGAAGGTTATTTACGCGCCTACCGCGTCGGGTTTCTCCGCGATCGCGAGGGCCTTTGTTCAGCTCCAGACAATGGCCTTTCAGCATTCACCGCTGCCCGGATTCCAGCAACATCTCTCCAGCACTCCTGCCGTCATAGTGGACACGCCGCAAGAATCTTCGGAATCCTTCAGCCAGAACATGCAATGGAATTCATCGAGTGCCGCCAGTTTCTTCCAACCGCCAACAGTCGTGGACTCTGGCTTTGTTAGCCTGGACCTTCCCACGTGTTCTCCACAGAGTGTTGGTCGGAACATTTCTACTCCTGTGTCAAACACACAATTCAATACAGTTCGTGGCGTCGAGCGAGGTTTTGCTACTTTGCAAAATCCAGTAGTAAATTCAAACTCGAATCAGTTCCCGCCACGTGTGTATCCTTCCGCGCCGGCTAGTCAATAGGTGTTCAATGCTCGCCAAATAGCAAATATCACACCGAGTGTGCATCCTAGTGGACGTGTGTGGGATCCTTGTGTTGCTTCTAATCAGGTCAACAATTCTGTGCTGGATAGTAATTACTCCGACATCTACAACCAGCCCCACCACTCACGGTCGAGTGAATACTGTGTGCATAACGGACATTCACCGGCGTACTTAAGCACTTGTGGCTTCTCTCCGAACTACCACGTCAATGAGAATCTTCATGACCGTGTCGATTTAATTTATGATCTGGTCAAAGCACCCCCCCCCCCCCTAGCAGGGAGGTATGCTGTGGCGAAACAAACGATACTGGAGCGCGTCTCTAAAACCAGGAGAGAAAATGTGCGACAGTTCATCTACGAAGAGCGTCTCGGCGACAGGTCTCTGTCTCAGCTGTGGTGGTGCATCCGTCTTCTCGTCAATGAGCAAGTTATGCCTGATGACACGCTCGCAGAAACCTGGACTGAAAAGCTGCCTTTGCCTGACCAGACTGCAATCTCTGCGTATGAAGATAGGCCAGTAAATGAATGTTTACGCGCCGCCGACAGAGCATACTCCGCCAGGCAACCTGAGCTTCGTGCACTGCTTCTGGACATGACCGCACTAAGACGCTTTCTGACGCCACGCCCTTGTCTGGTGCTGCTGATAACAAGTTTTTTAAACTAGCCGCCCTGCCTGCACCTTCAACTCCTCGCAACGACAGTGCATCGGCCTCTGTGGAAGACTCTGGGGCACATACTCTGTCACCTAGCAACTACCCACAAGGGCACAGGCCCGCCCAACCTTACTGTTTCTTCCACGCGAGATTCGGGGAGCAAGCTCGCAAATGCCAGTCACCGTGTTCTTACCCAAACTCCAACCGCAGGTAGGCTATGGTACCACCTCCTGCGATGTAAACAACAGGCACCATCCCACGTTGCACTCCGTTTCGGACAATAACAGTAAGTGTGGTTGAGTCTATGTTCACGATTTACGATCAGGTGTATGTTTTCTGGTAGACACTGGCGCAGACATCTCTTTGCTGCCGGTTTGCCTAGCAACCAATAAAGTGCAACCACACAAAACAGTACTTCGTGCAGTGAACTTGTCTACCCTATAGTTTTCGGGTTCCACTTTGTATACAGTGACAGTTCGGCTAACACCAAACATGTGTGCTGTGCTAAGAAGTGTGTAAACCTATCCTTGGAGCTGCAATCTTGGACAGACAAGTGGCTAGTGGAGTGCGCCAAGTCTTCTAAGTTGCGGATGGAACGTATGGAAATGCTGCTGCATCTCCACGACATACACCACGAGTTGGCCTCCACACAACAACGCCTCGCGGCACTACAAGCAGACGACTCGTCGGCTACAGACAAGGTCAGTCCGTGCCAATCTAGTGTTCCCGTGCCTGCGCACGTTAACGACAATGTTGTGAACTCTGTAAACTGTGTCAGCACCCCCTTTTGTAATGATAGGGTATGCCCGAGTGCTCATGCTCCTTGCGTTCCGAATGGAAAATTAACTTGCCAAGCTTGTGGCAATGAACTACGGCCATCTGCTGTCCGGCCACGCCCACTCGTGCCTACAGCGCTCATAGCGGCACGGCCCGCTACCAAGAACCAGTGTACCAACCTCGCCCATGTTAACACGTGTGCGGCCTTTACGCAGCCTACGAGCGGGTGGCACACCTGTACTTCCGTGCCCTCAGCGCCACAGCTTGGCCCGTCCGCCACTGCCTGCTCTGCTTCACGGACATCTGACTATCGTGCCACGCCACGTATTGCAGTAGTCACTAACGGCACAGTTCATCGGTTACGTCTAACCGATGGGCCGCCCATATCGCAACGTCCATGCCGCCTCAAGCCGGAATTTATGAAAATTGCAAAAGAACAATTGGACGATCTGTTACAAAAGGGAATAATTGAACCTTCTTCCAGTTGCTGGGCTAGTCCTATCCTGTTTGACCAAAAGAAAGACGGTCCGTGGCGTATGGTCGGAGACTATAGGCGTTTAAATGCCCGCACCATCATTGATAAATATCCGGTCCCACACATCGCAGACTTCAATCATGCGCTCGCAGGTGCAAAGTACTTCTCTGTTTTGGACTGTAAGCACGCATTTCATCAGATTCCTATGGATCTGGAGGACATTGAAAAGACTGCCATAACCACTCCCTTCGGGCTGTTCCAATACAAATTTATACCGTTTGGGTTGAAAAATGCACCCCAAACGTGGCAGCGTTTCATCAATCAAACTTTATCCCATCTAGACTTTTGTTTCGTATATATGGACGACATATTGGTTTTTGCTTCTACTTTAGAACAGAGTGAGGAGCGTGTTCAAGTCATGACAGATATTTTAGCAGCCGCTGGTATTGAACTGAACAATAAAAAGACTCAATTGCACCAGTCATCTGTCACATTCCTAAGTTATGTTGTGTCATCGGACGGTCTGACACCACCACAGGACAAGATCAAGCCTGTTCTCGAGATGCTACGCCCTCAGACCTACAGGGAATTACTCAGGTTCATCAGAACAGTTAATTATTACCGGAAACATTTGCCAGCCGCTTCTGCGGTGCAGGCTCCTCTCACAGATGCTCTCGCTGGCCCACAAACTTCTGGCACCCACCAGGTACCATGGACATCAGACATGGACAAGGCATTTAATGAACTCAAACAGCTGTTGGCCTCCGCTGTCACTATTGCTCACCCACGGGCGGACGCCACAATGTTTATCACTACTGACGCTAGTGACAATGCTATCGGCGCAGTACTGAGTCAGACATACAATGATGTTACGACCCCCCTGCAGTTTTTCTCAAAAAAGCTAAACAACGCGCAGAAGAAATACTCACCATTCGACAGAGAACTACTTGCAGTTTACGAGGCCATAAGACACTTCAGAACTGATGTTGAAGGACGAGATTTCTATGTGCTCACTGATCACAAGCCATTGGTTCCTGTCATAAAAAATCCTGCGGCTGATCCGCCCCCACGACGCTTTCGTCACATCAATTACATCTTGCAATTTATAAATGACATTTGCTACATCCGAGGAGTGGACAATGTGGTCGCTGATTTTCTCTCACGTGTTGGTGCTGTCACAACCTTCATTGACTTAACAGACCTACCTCGGTTGCAATCGGCAGACCCCGATACCATGCAGTTAATTTCAGACCACAGCTCCTCTCTCCAACTGGTACACTCTACTTTCCCTGGCATATCTGACTTAGTGTGGTGTGATGAATCGACTGGTACGTTGCGGCCATTCATTCCTAAGCCCCTTTAACGCCAGGTCTTTGACAAACTACACACATTAGCACACCCCGGTGTCAAAGCCTCCACCCGTCTGGTAGCTGAACGGTTTGCCTGGAGAAACATGCGCCGTGACTGTCAGTCTTGGACAAGGGCATGCATGGTGTGTCAACAGAACAAAGTTTCCAGGCACACGTCTCCACCCCTTGGCTGTTTTGCCCAACCTCCAGGCCGGTTTCACCACATTCATGTCGACCTCGTAGGCCCTTTGCCCCCCTCCGAGGGTTTCCGTTACTTGTTTACAGCTATTGACAGGATGACTCGGTGGGCTGAGGCTGTGCCTATTCCAAACATTACCTCTGAGACAGTAAGTCGAGCATTCTTAGATTCGTGGATCTCTAGATTTGGCTCACCTGTTTACCTCACCACTGACCAGGGGCGACAATTCGAGTCTTCAGTTTTCTCTGACTTATGTAAAATGTGTGGTATTGTCAAAATTCATACTTCTGCATACCACCCCCAAAGCAATGGGCTTGTCGAGCGATGATGGCATCGCACCCTGAAGTCTGCCCTGCGTTGCCATGACTCACTATGGACAGAGGCACTGCCCTTCGTGCTTCTTGGCCTTCGTGCGACTTTCAAGGAAGACCTCAAGGGGTCCATAGCCGAGTTTGTGTATGGCCAACCTCTGGTTTTGCCTGGAGAATTAGTCACTCCGACCCCACTTCCACGGCCCTCTGAACTCCCTTCACTTCTCGAGCGGGTGCGCTTGCACTGCAGCAAAATTCAGCCGCCACCTCCGGCTGCTCATACACCTCCGCACGTGTACGTACCGCGCACGCTAGACTCTTGTGAGTACGTGTTTCTCAGAGACGACTCAGTCAAAGCCCCGCTTCAGTCGCCCTACACAGGTCCTTACAAGGTCGTCAAACGCTCTGAGAATAACATGGATCTCCTCATAAAAGACTCTGTAACCACGGTCTCACTTAATCGAGTGAAACCAGCTTTCATTGAGCCTCAGGTGAACCTCCCTGATTCTGCCCCTATTTCTCCCACTCCTGCTTCGAGCGGCCATCCATCTTCCCACACCATGCATTTGGGTATTGATTTTCCACAGCGTGTTTCTCTGCCGAGCACTGCTCCTTCTCCGCGTTCATCTAATTCGAGTGGCCAATCTTTTAGGGGCTTCACTCCTCACAGCCCTCGCAGTCGAACTGCCAACCACTCGGATTCTACCATTGTGTTACCATCTTTGTGTGACAGCTCTTTGTCACGCCGTTCAACCCACGCTGGCTCCTCGTTGCCTTCGGTCATGCTCCCTTGTCTGTCAGCTGATCGCCCGAGGTTGTCTCCTGCACAGTCTAGTGCACCTGCCACCCCCCTCTTAGCAGATGCTTCCCCCTGCCATGGCTTTCCCACACCTCCCTGCCTCCCTACCATTGCTCGTACAGGTGCCATCCAAGAATTCACAACACATGTGCACCCTGATGACATACATAAATTATCTGTTGTCGTAGATGGCGATACAGTGTGTGTGGTACTCACATGTAACAATATTGAGGGAGGAAGTGCAGAATCTCATGTGGTGCGCCACTTTAAATTGAGCAGAAGTGCTGCGTGTGGCAATTTGCATGCCTTTGTTAGGCCTTCTGGCAAGGTGATCCTCCGCCTGCCGGCTGACGAAGTGCTACACCTTCACTCCAGGACGGGACGTCGTCTTCAGCCGCCAGCGTCGCTTGCTGACTTCACCGTCGACGTACCGGGCTTCACCCCCCGGTCTCCTACCAGTCGACCGCTTCCGCCTGATGCAGAAGAACTGTGCATTACCTTCCTAACTTCTCACCCCCCCATTCACAGGGACGTACTCCATACTGCGCGGGGGGGGCTATGTTGCGTAGAGCGCCATAAAAATTGATATTTGTTCTGTGCGTAAGTGTGCTACCTTTTAGGAGAGGGCTTTGGGAGAGTATGTTGGACCCTAACGGCAGTTAGCCTCCAGACTTGTATCTGTGTAGACGCTAAGTGTGAATAAATCTGTATATGAGAGAATTCTAGTTGTTTACCTACAACTATACCATATTCCCTCAAGACTATTCAGTGATGACTAACTGAAACAGGGGAAATGAATACAACATAAAAGAAATGAGTAGCTTTCAGAGGTGAAATAGTGTGAGTAGCAAAGGACCAAACAGGTTCACAGACAAGGCCAGTGCCAACTCTTCAATCACACATGATATTAAATTCAACTGCTGAAAGGAGAAAACATAAAAATGCAACAAATGAATCAGGTAAAATGGAGTGCAGACATCTAAAAAATAAGATCATCAGGAACTTGAAAAGAAAATGCTATGAAGTGCCACAGGAATAATCCAAACAGTAGAAGGATGCAAAAACAACAGGAAAGAAATATGCTGTCTATAGGAAAATTAAACAAACTTAAGGCAGAAATGTGCAAGGAGTACATACAATGCCTGTACAAGGGAAAGAAACTTGAGGAGAATATAATATACAGGGCAAGAAAAGTGGATGAAAATGAGGTAGGATATAGGATGCTGCAAGAATAATTTGGCAAAGAAGTGAAAGACCTGACTTGAAACAGGACACTTGGAGTAGATAACCATCCATCAAAATTATCAAGATCCTAATGTGAATAAATTATCACAACACTGTTCCAGCTAGTATGAAGGATGTATGATAGATGTGACATACTCTCAGACTTCAAGAAGAATGCAACAATCTGAATTAAAAAGAAGCCAGATGTCGACAGGTGCATCAGTTTAATAAGCCACAGTTGTAAAATACTACACGAAATAAATACAGAAATATTGAACAACTGGCAGCAGTTTGTCTGGGAGATGATCACTTTGGATTCCAGAGAAATGTAGACAAACCAAAAGCAAAACTGACTGTATGACTATATTTGAAAATAGTTGATGAAAAGTAAACCACATAAACAGCCTAATAACATACATTTGGTCAAATTTTTATTTTCTCAGTTACACACACTTTTTTGTTATTACATGTTTGATTCTTTTTTCTTTTCATTCAGTTCTACAGGTATTCTTTTCTTTTCCAAAGTTGTCTTCTGATGGCTAAATGAAATGATCAAAATGTGTAACACTAGCTCTATCACAAGCTTCCAAATGTTGCATCATGGACTGTCTTACTCATTCCCATACTCCAGGTGTTTGTTGTATCTGCTGAAATCCTTCTTGAACATGCTAGCAGAGAATGCAACACTCACAAGAGGTCTTGAATCCACTGGTATGTCCTTTAAATGAAGGAGATCAAGCAGACCAACATATTGCTGCCCCAAGACCTATCCATTTATTTGGGTCATTGGAAGCACCTGATTTCACCCATCTGCTCAACCCATGATGTAATGGTGTAGTGGTGTGTGACATCACTGTAGTGCAGTGTTTTTGAGTTTTGGGGTTTTGGCTTCGATGATGTTTTGTGTGTATGTGGGTGTGTGAGTTTGTGCTTGTGGACTGTTTTATTTGTGGTTTGCCGATAGCTACCAAGAACAGCATTGGAGCTATATAGGTTAAGGGAAATGTCCAATTCAATTTTTCAGAGTTGTGGTTGTTGGTTTTTTGCTATCGATGGCTTCATTTGAGCTACATAGGTCAGGAGAAACATCTGACTCTGCTTTTCAGAATTGCAGATGTTGGTTTTTTGGTATTGTGAGCTTGGTCTGATCTATATGGGTCACTAGAAGTGGATGATTAGTTTTGTGGCTGTAGCAGTATGTCCTAAGTTCAGTTTAGCTTGTCCCTGCCCTAAACCCCCTATTTCCTGGAGTTTTCTCATTAGCTTCATTGTATTGTTGGAGTGAGATGTTCTTGTGTCATTTTTATTTTTCATCACATTTGTTGGCATATATACACTCCTGGAAATTGAAATAAGAACACCGTGAATTCATTGTCCCAGGAAGGGGAAACTTTATTGACACATTCCTGGGGTCAGATACATCACATGATCACACTGACAGAACCACAGGCACATAGACACAGACAACAGAGCATGCACAATGTCGGCACCAGTACAGTGTATATCCACCTTTCGCAGCAATGCAGGCTGCTATTCTCCCACGGAGACAATCGTAGAGATGCTGGATGTAGTCCTGTGGAACGGCTTGCCATGCCATTTCCACCTGGCGCCTCAGTTGGACCAGCGTTCGTGCTGGACATGCAGACCGCGTGAGACGACGCTTCATCCAGTCCCAAACATGCTCAATGGGGGACAGATCCGGAGGTCTTGTGGCCAGGGTAGTTGACTTACACCTTCTAGAGCACGTTGGGTGGCATGGGATACATGCGGACGTGCATTGTCCTGTTGGAACAGCAAGTTCCCTTGCCGGTCTAGGAATGGTAGAACGATGGGTTCGATGACGGTTTGGATGTACCGTGCACTATTCAGTGTTCCCTCGACGATCACCAGTGGTGTACGGCCAGTGTAGGAGATCGCTCCCCACACCATGATGTCGGGTGTTGGCCCTGTGTGCCTCGGTCATATGCAGTCCTGATTGTGGCGCTCACCTGCACGGCGCCAAACACGCATACGACCATCATTGGCACCAAGGCAGAAGCGACTCTCATCGCTGAAGACGACACGTCTCCATTCGTCCCTCCATTCACGCCTGTCGCGACACCACTGGAGGCGGGCTGCACGATGTTGGGGCGTGAGCGGAAGACGGCCTAACGGTGTGCGGGACCGTAGCCCAGCTTCATGGAGACGGTTGCGAATGGTCCTCGCCGATACCCCAGGAGCAACAGTGTCCCTAATTTGCTGGGAAGTGGCGGTGCGGTCCCCTACGGCACTGCGTAGGATCCTACGGTCTTGGCGTGCATCCGTGCGTCGCTGTGGTCCGGTCCCAGGTCGACGGGCACGTGCACCTTCCGCCGACCACTGGCGACAACATCGATGTACTGTGGAGACCTCACGCCCCACGTGTTGAGCAATTCAGCGGTACGTCCACCCGGCCTCCCGCATGCCCACTATACGCCCTCGCTCAAAGTCCGTCAACTGCACATACGGTTCACATCCACGCTGTCGCGGCATGCTACCAGTGTTAAAGACTGCGATGGAGCTCCGTATGCCACGGCAAACTGGCTGACACTGACGGCGGCAGTGCACAAATGCTGCGCAGCTAGCGCCATTCGACGGCCAACACCGCGGTTCTTGGTGTGTCCGCTGTGCTGTGCGTGTGATCATTGCTTGTACAGCCCTCTCGCAGTGTCCAGAGCAAGTATGGTGGGTCTGACACACCGGTGTCAATGTGTTCTTTTTTCCATTTCCAGGAGTGTATATATATATATATTGTCGCCATTTTATCTACACTGGAAGTACGCGTTTCTGTCATATTGATGACCTCGTGGGTCAAAGCAGATGGGTAGAATTGGACACTTCCCTAATGTCATTTATTTGGGAAGTGCTGAGCTAAAATTGTTCTTGCTTGCAGAACAATATGATGTGCTGCTTCATGGTGCACAAACCAAATGTTCTGAGGTAAATGTAGTGGAACATCTTCCAGTATAACATTTAAATGTTACATTAAAAATTCACTGTGTGGTGTTACAGTCAGTGTTCCACGGAAAATGAAAGGTAAAGTTAATCTGTCTCCAATCATGCCAGCCCATAAATTAAAATACTGTTGACATCGTTTCCAAAACTGCAAAATGATTCTCATCTGCCCATAAAAGAGTGTTCCAAATATACTGCACTCCATTTCCACTTCATCAGTGAATAGTATGGTAGATGGAAAGTGTTGGTCCTGAGCACACATTTTCAGTAACAAAGTACAAAGAGATTTCCTGGGATTCAAAACCTGTTTCAAAAAGACCTTGCACTCTCTGAAAATGGTATAGATATGAAAGTTGCTCTCTTAAGACTTTCCACACTGTCACAGCCTCACAATTTGTTTCTTCTATTTCTCTGATACTAATGCCATTATTGTCCTCAATAAGATGAAGTACTGAATCTTCTAAATCAAACATTGTAACGCTATTTGGTCCTCCACAATGAAATTACCTTCTCTCAACACAGCCTCTCTACAATAGATGTTCATGTATTCTTTAAAATGTCTTATTGTACGGTAAATGTCTGCTTCAGATCCATTGCAATTTGTGAGTCCACATATCAGGTCCACATATACCACATGCTGATGAGAATACATTTTAGTGAGAAATGTGCAGCACACACAGGTCCAATAAGGATACAGCCAAGCAGGTATCACACTCATGACTGGAAGCCAGACACAACTCTGTTTCATCTGTGAGGGCCTTATCTTTGAGACCAACACTAATACTTTGGGATTTCCTACACCTATTGTTAACTGGACTAGATGGAGATTCGCCTAGTGAGAAAAAACCATTGTGTGCACTCCACACGCAGTCAGCAACCTGAATAGCAGTCATTGATGTGTAGTGCACCCCCCTCCACTCCCCCTGGAGCCATTTAGGAGTACCCTACAGTTCTGAAGTCCACAGTACAAGTCTTGGAAGTCACAGCCTAGCTTGTCACAGAGCCTTTGAAGTCTCTGATTTGAGGACTCCTTTTGGCTTAGAGCCAGGAGGTTACAACCAGTTCTGGGAAGAACGTTTCAGATTGTGAGCTTCACAGATGTTCCTGGTCCTCTTAACATTCTTTGCCAGTTGCTCGAATGATCCAAGTGTGATCTTGGAGCGCATACAACATGCATCATTTGTTTAAATGTGCTCCACAATTTGCAGCTGGTTGCACCCTGTTTTCCCTTAACAGCTGCCAGAATAGCTTATTCAAAATGTTGAATGAGGCCATTCAGGCATACACACTGACTGTCAAACTGATCCTCCACACCCTCACTGCTATTTCCCTAAGAGGAATGAACAGATTGCTAACCTTTCACACATACTTCCCCCTGACACAGCAGTCTTCCCAACATGTGAAGTTTGTCTCTGTGGCTTACTTTAGTGGGAGACAGGATAGTACTCGAGGCACCTTTTGTACCTCTTTGGCAGTTCATCTTACACATTAATTCATTGCAGCTTCCAACTGCACGACAGCAGGCAGGTCGATTGCAGCTGCCTATGCACAGTGACTAATTCATCCTGTGCCTAAGAACACACAAAAGGGCTGCACTATTTATTTCATTATTTATTCATTATTATATATATCTGTGTATAAATCAAGGAACATTATACAATAGGGCCTTACCAAATGAAGCAGTGGAGCTGTTGCAACACTGACGTCATAATTGGGAGGACAGAGCTGATCTGATCAATCATCCTGATTTGGGTTTTTTTGGATCACTAAGGCAAATGCCAGAATGGTTCCTTAATCAAGGCCATGGCCAATCACATCTCCACCTATACTGTGCATACCACTGTGAAGTGTACGGCAGAGGATATGTGGCACTGTATGAGTTATTAGGATATTTTTCCTTTCCCTTCACATACGGGGTGTGAGAAGAATGATTGTTTAAATGCCTCCATGCATGCTGTAATTAATCTTACCTTGTCCTCATGGTGCCTTTGGGAGCAATATGTTGCAGTTGAAGTATATTCCTAGAGTCATCATTTAAAGCTGGTTCTTGAAACATTGTTAGCACACTTTCTCAGGATAGTTTCCATCTTTCTTCAGGAGACTTCCATTTTGGTTCTTTCAACATCTCTGTGACACTCCCCCACAGGTCAAAATAACCTGTGACCACTCATGTTCCCCTTCTCTGTATTTGTTCAGTATCCTCTGCTAGTCCTATTATGTCTGTGCCCCACACACGTCCACTTCTACATCTACACTCTGTAAACAATGGTGAGCTGCATGGCAGAGGGTTTCTCACATTCCATTTGTGCATGAAGCACAGGAAGAATAATTGTTTAAATACCTCTGTGCATGCAGCAATTACTCTAATATTCTAGAATTCGAATCATGAACAACTATCAACATGAGTAACTTAGAAGTAGATATCCTCGGAGCAGTGAAGCAACTAAAATCACTTAATAAAAGCAAGTCTTCTGCTCCAGAGTGAATACCACTTAGGTTCCTTTCAGAATATGCTGATGCAATAGCTCCATACTGTAAAGCAATACCCTCCTCTAGTGTTACCTTTCCTCAACTGAAGTAATCAATACGAAAAATATTTTTTTGAATAATATCTCAGCTGTTTTTCTAAAAGAATTTCATATGATTTTGTACCCGATGCGGTATAAATCAAGATAAAATCTGCAAAAAGAAATTACTTTATTCTCGTTGTTACAATTGGTGTATACTAGCTCTGAATGTACAGTTGAAATTATTTTTCTTTTAGGAACATTTCAAATTATGAAATATTTGGCACACTTAAAATTTCTATTTTAATTACACAGTATAGTGTAATTTATTAAATTTATTCATTTATAAACTAATAATAGAAATTAACAGAAACCCATTTGTCAAGAATCTGTAAACTCTTTCGAATATTGCTAGCACCGCAGAGTGGATTGGTAGTGGGCATGCTTCTGATGTGATTGGATATGTTTTCATTTTTGAGAATAACAACGTAATGTTTGGCTTTGTTGAATTGGAAATTGTAAAAACAGTGTGATATAGAAAAATGTGAGAATGAAATTAACATGAAAACAGAAATTACAGAGCAGGCTTCTATCAGTATTATTTACGTCAATTGGAACCATGAGAGCCTATAACATCAAAAATTTCAGCTTTCAGGAATCAGTCCCTATACATGAAGAACTGCAGCCAACTACAAGAAAAGAAGATACAAAAAGTTTATTGTAAATTTTACTTGTCTTGAAGCTTATTAAAAGAGTTAACTATACAGACAGAGACAATCAACAAATGATGTGAGGGAGGGGTAGATTACACGTGGTGGCATTGTCCAGATTTAATTGACTAATAATGAAGTTTCGTCTGCTGCAGAAGAAGGGGGAGTGATTTGTGTCATTTGCAGTTTATATATGAATGGATTTCTGATCACGCAAAGAAAATACAAGGTTTGTATAAAAAGTAATGAGACTGAGCTTGTGAATCAAAATTTATTGTAGATATCGCTACAACTACTTAGTACTCTTCAATGTATGACCCTTGAGAGTCAACAACCCACTGCATGAGTGATTTCCACGCTTCAAATGCTGCCTCGAATGCTGAGTCTGGGATGGCCTTCAAAGCCCTCGTCGCGGTGGCTTGGACCTCCTCCATGGTTCCATGATGGTGTCCGTTCAGGGAAGTTTTTAGTTTGAGCAACCAAAAAAGGTCTGGTGGGGAAACACCGGGACTGTAGGGAGGTTGGGGAATCATTGGAGACCCTTTCTTGGCCAGGTATCGCCACCATGAAGCAGATGTGACTCGGCGCATTGTAATGATGCAGCTTCCAATCATCGGCTATGGCTGGCCTCACGTGATGGACCATGGCTTTCAGTCTCTTGAGCACTTTGCAATAAAAAGCACCTTTGACAGTTTGGCCTTGGGGCACAAACTCATGATGAACCATGCCCCTGATGTTGAAAAACACAATCAGCACGGCTTTCACATTCAATTTTCTCATGCAAATCTTTTTTGGGCATGGGGATGCTGTGGTGTGCCTTTTGGCACTTATGTACTTTGCCTCCGGATTGCACTGAAATGCCCAGGGTTCATCCCCAGTGATAACGTTATCTAAAAATTCCAGATGAGCTTCAAGGCTCTGGAGATTGTATGGGCAGGCATCCACATGTGCTTGCTTTTTAACGTCTAACAATATCTTTGGGACCATATTGGCGCAGATCTTCCTCATTGACAATTCTTTGGTGATGATGATGATGATATGCACTGTCATTTTATCAAGTCTGAGGTCATCTGCTATCATCCTGACACTCATCGGACAGTTGCTGTTCAATAAAACATGCACACAGTCAGTTATGCTGGTTGACTGGTGTGTGGAGTGGTCCTTGCCTTCAACACTGTCCTGGCCCTTTAAAGCTCTTCACCCACCTGGAAACCTGGGCTTTTGACAGGCAATCATCACCATAGGCTTGCTGAGACATATCCAATGTTTCCATAGCCAATTTTTGTAGTTTCACTCAAAACCGGATTGCATAACATTGTTAAGTTGTTGGCTGCATGTTGTGCCATGACCGACAACTTTGCAGTGTGTCCACTCAATCCACGATGCTGCCGAGACAAGAGCCCGCAGGCAATTGGCATGCCATGCATTTTTGGCCAGACACCCCCCACAACCAGTCCCCCCACGTGAGTACGCACTCTGAAGTACAGTTGCATCAGCAAAAAATCAGTCTCATTACTTTTTATACAAAACCCTGTAGACCGAGGGCTGCCCAACAGAGCAGTATCAACAGTGACGATGTACTACCAACAATGATAGATTGGCTCAAATGACAGAGGACTTGAAAACTTCAACCATGGGCATCAAAAAGGAAAGATAAGTACAAACTATTTGTGAAATTAATTTGTTTGTGGACTCATGTGCTTGTTAACAAAATGAATAGAGATGAGGGCAGGTGCGATGTAGAAGCAAAAGCTGTGGGACCCAGTCAGGACATGTTTGAACCAAGTGATATCACAGTCAGCAAAGAAACAGTAAAAACTGATATTTTGCACTTAATTTTGGCAAAGATAGAGGAAATGAAGACAGATAACAATAGTAAATTAGACAGGGTGCAGCGGAAAAAATGGAACAAAACATTGACAGTTTAAAACAAAAAATTTTAAATGTTGAAGACAATATGCAAACTAATGTAGATCAAAAAGTTTCAGCAGTTCAGGAAAATTCCATTCACAAAAATGTGTATTCAAACAATGGTAGTGCATGGTCCAACAGTCCAACCAGAAGCTTCCCATCAGACAATTTACATCCGGTGGATTTTGTGCACCACTGTAGAGATAGTTTTGTATAAGGCATGAGTGACAATGAAAACATTAAATTTGTTAAAGATGTCTTGAAGGCGAAGATCTATCATGGGTAAATTTAAGTTTAAGTAAGTGGGGAAACACATCAAGTTTTGAAAAAGGTTATTTAAATAAATTTTGGTTGGAAGCTGAGCAGGGGAGAATTAAAAGAGAATTTTTGAATGGCCCTTTTTATAGGAATAGGGACAGTACTTTGAAAGAGTTTTGTAAGAAACAACTTAAGAAATTAACACACCTTGACAAACCATTCGACAAAATGACATTGATTGATGCACTCAAAAGGAGATTACCAGAAGATTGCAGTGAGCTTTAGTACATGGACCTGACAGTTGTCATGAACAATTTTTACAATATGTTGGTTGGCTGGATATGGGAGAAAAAGAAGAATGTACCATAATAATTGGAATGATAGAAACCAAAATGGGAATAAGTACAGAAACAGAGATAATGGTAACTTCTATCAGAATAAAAATGTTAACAGAGAGAGAAATTTTGAACATCAGCAGGATAGGAATAATGGGGCTAACCTTGGACATTTTAATAGAAGAAACAATCATAGAAGTAACTGCTTGGGAAATGGCAGTCCATCACAATGAAGGTTCACAGTTTTGGGGCGAGGAAACACAACTAGGACCCCCAAGTTACACTAGCAATTACACAATAATAACTGTGTTAATGATATAGCACAGGTATCTGAAGTTGAACAGAAGGAATATCACATTTCTCATTTATGTTTCATCAAAAGCTTTGGAAAACTATGTTCAATTATGGTGACATAGGTACTAATCACAAACCGGAATGTGAGAGTAGTGAGAATGTTGATGTAGTATATAAATCAAGTTATGATAGCATTGGATCTGAACTGGATGGTATTTTTGGTATGGATGTGAAAGAGAGCTGTTAAATAACTGAGGTTGGTAAGTCTGAGACTGGTAGCTTATTGCAAATGAATGTAGGTGTTGATGGAGATGAGACTTTCATCTATTGACTGAGTTTAAATCTATGATATGCTATATAATTATGTTTTGTAATAGATTTGTGCTTTAGAATTTGATACATATATGCCATGAGACTAAATGAATAGATCCTTTTACAATTTTGAAATGGGACAATGTTCATAAATTTTACTGTAAAAATTAGGAATAGTATCTTACTATATCTGTGTGTAATACCTTATTAGTTAATTTTTTTCATTGCATTTAGCTTTGTTTATTAAAGTTCCATATGTGAACACTTTTTAATCCTATCTGATGAAAATCCTATATACTTGGTTTTGCAATATATAAATAGGCAGATCATATGCTGTGTGATGTGAAGAAAGTATTGAACAGTACATTTAGTAAACAAAACAGTGTTTCAGGATTTGATATGAATGTTAAACAGGAAGTTACCTATCCACTGGAGCAAATGATGAGAAATGTAGGGAGAGAACTGAAAGATGTGGACAGATCCATTCACCACACTGCTGTACGGCTGTACCCTTGCTGGTCCAGTCGACTTACAAGAGATCATAGGTGATGGGTAATGTACTCAAACATCTGTCAAGTGACTGAGATTTGCAAATAGTTAACCAAGGTTGCCACAGACAGTGTTAATGCACATAAATGTATGTTTTTTTCAATAAAGGGGATTGACTTCCCAATACATTATAAAACTTTAAATCACTATGTATTTTTTTTATCATTTGTAAATGAATCTTCCAGACCTCTATGTATGTAGGTTAGTTTGTATGAACAGTCAGCAAATAGTGTGGAAGACAGTATAACAAGATGTATACATTTATGCTTTCACACCCTGATTTTGGTCCTCAATCTACTTGATTATGTCATCATTCAAAGCAATTTATGACTGTTTGCCCGTATTTATCCTGAGTACAGCAATATTGTATCTGACTGGAACTTGAGTTGTGGTCAAACTCACGATTAGCTCTGTTTCAGGTACCCCTGGTCATTGCAACTGTGTGTGTACTCAAGGAGAGTGTCATAATAAATCACCCTCCTCTAACATTGCCTTTTTTATATATAGAGAGGGGGTAACTGATAAAACTATACTATTGATTCTTGCATAGGTTAAAATTACCTCAGCTGTTTCATTTAAAGAATTCATATGATTTTGCATATGGCGTATTATATTTCAGGCTAAAATGTATAAAAAAGAAATTAATATGTTATTACCTATATGTACTAACAGTTAAAATTACTCTTCTTTTTAAAATAATTGAAATTACAAAATTTATGTCATATTTAAAGTTCATTGCACAATCTAACACTAATTACTAAATTTATTTCTACATTGATTTACAAAATAATGATATATTTTAGTGAAGATTCTTCTTTGGTAAGGAAAGTTTGTAAATTCTTTTGCTTTGTAATCTCTTTGGAATAATGTGAGTACCACAGAATGTAAGGAGTGGTGGGCATGCCCCTGATGGAAGTAGATGTTTTCTAAGTTTGTCACCAACAATGTAATTTTTTTTTATGTGAAAAATGTAAAAATGGTGTTTTGTTGAAAGGTGTGACAAAGAATAAAATTTAAGAACAATACAGACAAATCTTCATGAGTTATTTAGTCATCAAGAATCTACAATACTGGAATTTCAGCTGCAAGAGTGTACCACTAGACAAGACTTGGAGCCATCGAAAACAACAATGAGATAATGAAGATAGGTAAACAGTTATTCCTTTGTATATCTAACACCTCTTGAAGCTTTCAAAATTTGTGCAAAGAAACAGAATTTCAATGGTGATAAGTGGGAGGGTAAGATTACAGTGTACAACTACTGATTGAGGTTAGATGTTTCTTATAATTACTCTTTACATATGATTGACCTTTTTGATATGTTTATGAACTTTATTCATTTTGTTGTGGTGAAACGTTTTTTGCTGGCTTGTACCCGGTTTGGTCTGGATTTGTAGATCAGTCCCCACATCATAGGCTCAGGCCCCAATATTTTTTTCATTATTTTGTCTTTTCATGAGTCAACACATCCTTAAATACTCTGGTTTAAGTGGCTGACTGATTTTTTGCCATATTCCTACTTGTGATGGGTATATTCTTCTGGTCTGTACCTGTCGTGAGTTTTTTGAGTCAGTTCACACATCGTACACTTAGGTTCTGAATTTCTCTTCTCTTTTGAAGATTTTGAAAGTGTGATTTTATGTATGTAAACTTGCAATTTATAATTCTAACAATTTACCTTCTTTCTGCATTTATTTCTATAGTTTAGTGCTGTAATGCTGTAGTTTTGACTTTGTATTGTTTGTCTTGTGACAGAATGTTCCACAGCTCTGAAAATCTGAATGCCATGTCCTGATGTATGTATAAAATATGATTTGCATCGTAAATATTTTTCTTGTGGTTTCTGCGATATGTTATGTATCAGATACTGCTATACATTTGTTTTAGTGCCTAAAGAATTTCGACGCAAATTCTAGAGACCCTCAGCTTTCCACCATCTCGAACACCTGATATTTTACGTACGAACATGAGAAACAGAAGAGTGTCTACCTTGCGGCTGGTTTCTGTGTGCACAGGGTGAACATGTGTCAAGAGAAGGCCACAAGGTTAACAGTTGATCAGTGGGGGCAAGTGGTTGCCTTGCTCGTCACAGAAGTTACATGATCAGCACTAGGTGCAAGCACGCCTTACTCTGTAACGGTGCTACATCAGTCATTATTGTGAATAAATGAATTGTGTAAAAGAAAAGAAAAGATACTTACTTTCACTTGGTTCCTTACTGACTCTCTAGAGTTGCAGATGGTGGGCTTGTGAGAAACATGAGATATTTTTTGGAACTATATTTATTGTAAAAGTAATCAATCATTTCTGATGGACCGGGAGTCACTGGATTTACAAAATATGATTCATTGATGTGAAACTGTTATATGGTGTTCTGTTTGTGGAAGTGAAATATAGCAGGGTTGATTTAAAAGTATCCTGAGTGTACGCAGTCATTTTAAGAGTATAGAAAATTCCTCCAAACAGCATCATATCTTCAGATAAAAAGTTGGGCAGATCGTCGCAGCCAGCTATCCTGAGAAGAAGATTGGCAAAGCACCTCCAACTAAGTCTAATAATGAAGGGGACGTGTGAGTCTTGCACACCAGCACCTCACTGCTTCCTTTAGTTGCCAGAAACTGCCAGATTGTATTCTATCTTTTGGCATTATTTTGTAAACAGCTTGGCAAACCTTATAGTCTGTTAAAAAATATTGTAAACACATTGTTTTCAAATTTTGTGAGGGGGATATTGTAAAGGGGCACCCTCCTCTAGTATTACCTTTCCTCATCAGTAATAACTGATACCAAAAATATTTTTTTCGAAGTTTGAATAGGTTAATAATATCTCAGCTCCTTTCTTAAGAGAATTTCATATGATTTTGCGCACAATGTGGTATAATTCATGTTAAAATCTCTAAAAAGAAATTACTTTATTTTTGTTGATACAGTTGGTATCTACTAGCTCTGAATGTACAGTTGAATTTTTTTCTTTTAGTAACATTTGAAATTATGAAATATTTGGCACACATAAATTTCCATTATTAATTATGTAATTTAGTGCAATTTATTAAATTTATTTCCAGCTTCATTTATAAAACAGCAATAGAAATTAATAGAAAGTCATTCATCAAGAAAATTTGTTAGTACTCCAGAGTGGATTGGTAGTGGGCATACCTCTGATGTGATCAGACGAGTTTTCAGTTTTGAGAATAACCATGTAACCTTGAAGTGGAAATTGTAAAGACAGAAAAATGTGAGAGAATAAAATTAGAACCTATAATGTCAAGAATTTCAGCTTCCAGAATCAGCTCCCAGATATGAAGAAATGGAGCCAACTACATAAAAAGAAATAAAAATTTTATTGTAAATCTTACTCCTATTGAAGCTTATAAAAAAGAAATGATGTGAAGGAGGGGTAGATTACAATACTTAGCAATCATATACAACCACTCCCTCAATGGAGATCCTTACCCAAAGGCTGGAAAGCTGCACAGGTCACACCAATATTCAAGGAAATTAGAATGAGTAATCCACTAAATTACAGGCCCATATCATTAACGTCGATATGCAGCAGGACTTAGGAACATAAATTGTGTTTGAACATTATGAGTTACCTTAAAGTGAACGATCTACTGGCACACAGTCATCACAGATTTAGGAAACTTGTCTTGTGAAATACAACTACCTCTTTACTCACATGAAGTGTTGAGAGCTATTGACAAGAGGTTTCAAATTGATTCTGTATTTCTAGATTTCCAGAAGGCTTCTGACACTGTACCACACATGTGGCATGTAGTGAAATTGAGTGCTTATGTAATATTGTCTCAGTTTGTGATTGGATTTGTGATTTCCTGTCAGAGATGTCACAGTTTGTAGCAGTTGACAAAGTCACCAAGTAAAACAGAAGTGATTTCTGGCATTCCCCAAGGTAGTGTAACGCACCCCCTGCAGTTCCTAATCTATATAAACAATTTAGGAGACAATCTGAGCAGCCTTCTTAGGTTGTCTGCAGCTGAAGCTGTCATTTATCATCTAGTAAACACATCGGAAGACCAAAATAAATTGCAAAACAACTTAGGAAAGATACCTGTATGGTGTATAAAATGGAAATTGACCCCAAATAATGAGAAGTGTGAGGTCATCCACACGAGTGCTAAAGGGAATCTGTTAAACTCCACTGTCTGGGATCCTTACCTGATAGAATTAACAGAATACATTGAGAAAGTTTAAAGAAGAGCAGCACATTTTGTGCTGTTGTGCAATAGAGGAGAGAGCGTCACTGACGTGATACAGGATTTTGTTGCGGCGAAATCTTCTCATGAAATTTCAACCTCCTACTTTCTCCTCCAAATGCAAAAATATTTTGTTGACGCTAACCAACATAGGGAGAAATGATCAACATAATAAAATAAGGAAAATCAGAGTTCACACAGAAAGATATGGGTGTTCGTTTTTTGTGTGTGCTGTTCAAGACTGGAATAATAGAGAACTATTGAGAAGGTGAGACCTTAACTTTTCCCAGAGAATTGAATGTTCAAATAACTTAAACGGGTTTGCTGCAGGGTGACATCATCGAACACCGCTGATATTTCAACAGGAGCACACCCTGCCATTTGTGCCTTGAGAATGGCAGGGTGTGCTCCCGTCGAAATATCGGCAGTGTTCGACGACGTCACCCGGTAGCAAACCTGTAAGTTATTTGAATATTGTGAAGGTGTCCGCTGCTTGTGGTATCGCGGTAGCATTCTCACTGCCTGAGTATGGGGTCCCGGATTCGATTTCCGGCGGGGTCAGGGATTTTTCGCCTGCCCAGAGATGACTGGGTGTTGTTGTCTTGTCATCATCATCATCATCATCATCATCATCCATCCCCATTACGGTCAGAGGAAGGCAACATCAAACCACCTCCATTAGGACCTTGCCTAGTACAGCAGTGCAGGTCTCCCGCATCGTACCCCTACACACTGTCAAGAAGCATGGCACCGCCAGGCACTGAAGTGTGATTTTCAGAGTATCCCTGTAGATGTAGATGTATCTTATTCTCACCATCCCTATGTGAGTGATATGTAGGGGGTTGCAGTATATTCCTAGAGTCATATTTTAAAGCTGGTTCTTGAAACTTTGATAATAGACTTTCTCAGGATAGTTTACATCTATCTTGAAGAGTCTTCCAGTTCAATTCCTTCAGTATCTCTGTGAAACTTTCGCATGGAGTAAACAAACCTGTGACCACTCGTGCTGCCCTTCTCGGTATACATTCAACATCCCACCAGTCTTTGTGCACTTTCAAATCTTATCAAGGTCTGACTGAATATTTGTACAGCTTCATGCGGACTGTACTTTGCTGCAGATAAATGAATCACCACCAAAAAATTGTAGTTTACTACTAACATTGTCTGCAGGATGATTAATATACAATACAAACAGCAAGGGAGCCCACACATTTCCCTGGAACACACCCAAACGTACTTCTACATGTGTCAATGACTCTTTAGCCACTACAACGAGCTGCATCCTCCTTCCTCCTGTCATAAATTTTGTCTTATATTCCATATGATTGTACTTTTGATAATAAGTGTGGGGTGGTACTGTCTCAAATGCTCTTCATAAATCAAGAAATATTGCATCTATCTGACTACTTTGAGCCAGGACGTCATGTGATCTATGTTTTCGAAATCCGTGGTGGTTGGCATGAAGAAGGCTGTTCTGTTCGAGATATCTTGTTATATTTGAGCTCAGAATACATTTTAAGATTCTGCAACAAACGGATGCCAAGGATATCGAATGGTACTTTTGTGGATTATTCCTGCTACCTTTCTTGTAGATAAGTGTCACTCGTGCGTTCTTACAGATACTGGGCATGGTGTTTTCTTTAACGGATCTGGATAGATTATAGTTAACAGAGGGGCTAACTCAGTCACAACTCAACCTATGGGCTACCTGTCTTATCCTCATATAGCATGTTGTGGGATATTCCATGTAAAGTAGGACACAGTTATGATTATTAGAAGTTTAAAATTTGGTACATTTTATATAATGTTTGAAAAGGCTGGACTTTTATTGTATGGCAACAATGGTTTGTTGCCAATTATTGCTTTCCCTCCATAATTTGTAGGCATTTTTGTAAGGCCATACTTTTTCATGTGATGAGTGTGTGAATTATTGGAGATTTTGGACCTTCATTCCAACTAACTTGCGGGTAATAA
Source organism: Schistocerca americana (assembly GCF_021461395.2). Taxonomy (NCBI): domain Eukaryota; kingdom Metazoa; phylum Arthropoda; class Insecta; order Orthoptera; family Acrididae; genus Schistocerca; species Schistocerca americana. Next base: position 46,415,743 of record NC_060127.1, read on the forward strand.
TTAGTATATCATTATTTATATTACAGTTACATACCTTATGTATTGCATAAACAGTATAAAATTGAAGTATGTAACGTATAGGTTAGGATAAATAATATAATACAACAACAATGACTTTCTTGTTACATGAGTCACTTTCATGTAGTTAAGTTTTTATATTAAGAGGAATATAACATCTAACTTTATCTTGTTCAGTAATTTACTTGTTTGTATGAATGTGTACCTAATATCACTATTAAAAAGTTCCCAATTTCTACCAATATTGTAAAAGCAGAAAATTAAATTTGTAACATGAGTCACAGTCATATTTTTTTAATGTTAAAAAAGGAGGATGCCCTTAACAGCAGCAGAAAGATAGAAAAGGAGAAGGGAAAAGTCAAAGAGTGAAGGAAAATATGAAGAATTTAAGAAGTAGCATCTGGAAGAAGCTAGAAAAGTCAACAGAAGCAGAAACAAAAGTTCTTACAATTGAGTCAACATAAGCAACGACCTTTATTAGAAGAAAGAAGAGGTAAAACTAGGAAGAGAGTTAGAAAACAAAGGCAAAGTAAGATGCAAGATCAGCAACTTAGTGAAGCTGGTTTGGCACCGTGTAAGTCATATAGTGCTCTGGGTAAAGTCACGGCTCGAGCCAATCATTTTTTGCCACCTTCACCACGGCATAAAGTTGTACTATTTGTCTGTAAGTTGCAGTGACTTGTGTGGAAATTCATCAGATGGAAAGTCAGAAACACCCAGTCATGGCAGCAGTCCACAAAATAGAGGCCTTAGTTGTGAAACTAGACACTTGGTAACTGGTTTCTATTGTCATGACAATGTTAGTCGCCTGTCACCAGGCATGAAGGACACAATAGTGATTAGAGAAAGCAACGAGAAGACAGAGCACTCATTTTCATAACTTAGTCATGTCTATCATGGAAACACATGAGGCATTCAAACACGAACACCCTGAAGTTCAAATTGGGAAATCTAAGTTTGCAGAAATACGGCCACCACATGTTCAGTTAAACAGCAAACTACTACATATATTTGTATAAATATCATGAAAGTTTCATTAATGCTATCAGCAGCCTTCATGTGAAACATGACAATATTCCAGCCTACATTTGTATCAAATATCATACACCAGCCACCAAGTGAACTTTGATGGCAGAATGAGTGTAACACATGTCAGAATGGTTGAGGTTTCAACAAAGTCTATAAAATTGATATGTTGGAAATTATGAGCTTATTATGGTATGTTTGGGAGATGGAAGAAAATGGCTCTAAAATTATTAAAGTCCATGATATAATGAAATACATAATTTCCATAATTCCTCAGTTTCTTCTTCATTGCTATACAAAGAGAGCTCAGTCTGCATCTTGTTATGAGCAAAAGGAAATGGTTCTGAGCCAAGATTCTAAGCAGCTTGCATTGCTGCATATCGATTTGCTGAAAATTACAATTGTGTTTATCAAGATGAGGGTGAAAAGTGCACACTGGGCACAAGCACAAGTTAGTAGTTTCACTGTGTCACTGTGGCATTCAGATTCTCATCATCCAATTTTTGTTGTTTCAGACAAATTAACCCATACCAAGGATACTGCGATTGCATACACTAGCAAGGAACTGTCAACTATACCTGAAAATGTGAAGGTAGTTTCAATCTGGTCAGATAGGTACCTCACAATTTAAAAACGAATATGTTACTGCTGCTGTACCTCAACTTCAATCATTCCACAATATGGAAATCTATTGGAATTTTATTGCTACATCCAATGGTAAAGGAGCTGTAGATGGAATTTGTGCAGTTGTGAAACGGCAAGTGTGGAATGCAGTGAAAAGGCAAAAATTCATAGTAGTGATGCTTTTGCTCAAGCAGCTACAAGTACCACAGCTATGCAGGTTTTTCTTATGTCTACTGATGAAATTGAAGGAATCATTGTGAAATTTAATCTGGTTAAAATATTTTCTTTGGCACCATCTGTACCAAACATAAAAAGCACTCTCTGCTTTCACTACGAAAAAGGAGTACTACAAACATTGCTGTCTCCAAAGAATTTACCTGCTGCAGATCATCACACTGAAGAGACTATAGAAGCTGTAAAAATTGGAGACTGGTACACAGTAGAATGTTGTTGTGGTCTTCAGTCCTGAGACTGGTTTGATGCAGCTCTCCATGCTACTCTATCTTGTGCAAGATTCTTCATCTCCCAGTACCTACTGCAGCCTACATCCTTCTGAATTTGCTTAGTGTACTCATCTCTTGGTCTCCCTCTACGATTTTTACCCTCCATGCTGCCCTCCAGTACCAAATTGGTGATCCCTTGATGCCTCAGAACATGTCCTACCAACCGATCCCTTCTTCTACTCAAGTTGTGCCACAAACTCCTCTTCTCCCCAATTCTATTCAATACCTCCTCATTAGTTATGTGATCTACCCATCTAATCTTCAGCATTCTCCTGTAGCACCACATTTCGAAAGCTTCTATTCTCTTCTTGTCTAAACTATTTATCATCCTTGTTTCACTTCCATACATGGCTACACTCCATACAAATACTTTCAGAAACGACTACCTGACACTTAAATCAATACTCAATGTTAACAAATTTCTCTTCTTCAGCAACGCTTTCCTTGCCATTGACAGTCTACATTTTATATCCTCTCTACTTCGACCATCATCAGTTATTTTGCTCCCCAAATAGCAAAACTCCTTTACTACTTTTAAGTGTCTCAGTTCCTAATCTAATTCCCTCAGCATCACCCGATTTAATTCGACTACATTCCATTATCGTTGTTTTGCTTTTGTCAATGTTCATCTTATATCCTCCTTTCAAGACACTGTCCATTCCATTCAACTGCTCTTCCAAGCCTTTGCTGTCTCTGACCGAATTACAATGTCATCGGCGGACCTCAAAGTTTTTATTTCTTCTCCATGGATTTTAATACCAACTCCGAACTTTTCTTTTGTTTCCTTTACTGCTTGCTCAATATACAGATTGAAAAGCATCGGGGAGTGGCTACAACCCTGTCTCACTCCCTTCCCAACCACTGCTTCCCTTTCATGTCCCTCGACTCTTATAACTGCCATCTGGTTTCTGTACAAATTGTAAATAGCCTTTTGCTCCTTGCATTTTACCCCTGCAACCTTCAGAATTTGAAAGAGAGCATTCCAGTCAACATTGTCAAAAGCTTTCTCTAAGTCTACAAATGCTAGAAATGTAGGTTTGTCTTTCCTTAATCTTTCTCCAAAGATAAGTCGTAGGGTCAGTATTGCCTCACGTGTTCCAACATTTCTACGGAATCCAGACCGATCTTCCCCAAGGTCAGCTTCTACCAGTTTTTCCATTAATCTGTAAAGAATTCGCGTTAGGGTATTTCGCCCTTCTCATACATCTTGCTCACCAGATGGTAGAGTTTAGTCAGGACTGGCTCTCCCAAGGCTGTCAGTAGTTCTAATGGAATGTTGTCTACTCCCAGGGCTTTGTTTCGACTCAGGTCTTTCAGTGCTCTGTCAAACTCTTCACGCAGTATCATACCTCCCATTTTATCTTCATCTACATCCTCTTCCATTTCCAAAATACTGTCCTCAAGTACATCGCCCTTGTACAGACCCTCTATATACTCCTTCCACCTTTCTGCTTTCCCTTCTTTGCTTAGAACTGGGTTTCCATCTGAGCTCTTGATATTCATACAAGTGGCTTCTTTTTCTCCAAAGGTCTCTCTAATTTTACTGTAGGCAGTATCTATCTTACCCCTTGTGAGATAAGCCTCTACATCTTTACATTTGTCCTCTAGCCATCCCTGCTAAGCCATTTTGCACTTCCTGTCGATCTCATTTTTGAGACTTTTGTATTTCTTTTTACCTGCTTCACTTACTGCATTTTTGTGTTTTCGCCTTTCATCAATTAAATTCAGTATCTCTTCTGTTACCCAAGGATTTCTACTAGCCCTCGTCTTTTTACATACTTGATCCTCTGCTGCCTTCACTATTTCATTCCTCAAAGCTACCCATTCTTCTTCTACTGTATTTCTTTCCCCCATTCCTGTCAATTGTTCCCTTATGCTCTCCCTGAAACTCTGTACAACCTCTGGTTCTTTCAGTTTATCCAGGTCCCATCTCCTTAAATTCCCATCTTTTTGCAGTTTCTTCAGTTTTAATCTACAGTTCATAATCAATAGATTGTGGTCAGAGTCCATATCTGCCCCTGGAAATGTCTTACAATTTAAAATCCGGTTCCTAAATCTCTGTATTACCATTATACAATCTATCTGAAACCTTTTAGTATCCACAGGGTTCTTCCATGTATACAACCTTCTTTCACGATTCTTGAGCCAAGTGTTAGCTATGATTAAGTTATGCTCTGTGCAAAATTCTACCAGGCGACTTCCTCTTTCATTTCTTAGCCCCAATCCATATTCACCTACTACGTTTCCTTCTCTCCCTTTTCCTACTGTCGAATTCCAGTCACCCATGACTATTAAATGTTCGTCTCCCTTCACTATCTGAATAATTTCTTTTATCTCATCATACACTTCATCAATTTCTTCATCATCTGCAGAGCTAGTTGGCATATAAACCTGTACTACTGTAGTAGGCATGGGCTTCGTGTCTATCTTGGCCACAATAATGCGTTCGCTATGCTGTTTGTAGTAACTTACCCGCACTCCTATTTTTTTATTCATTATTAAACCTACTCCTGCATTACGCCTATTTGATTTTGTATTTATAACCCTGTATTCACCTGACCAAAAATCTTGTTCCTCTTGCCACCACACTTCACTAATTCCCACTATATCTAACTTGAACCTATCAATTTCCCTTTTTAAGTTTTCTAACCTATCTGCCCGATTAAGGGATCTGACATTCCACGCTCCGATCCCTAGAACGCCAGTTTTCTTTGTCTTGATAACGACGTCCTCTTGAGTAGTCCCTGCCCGGAGATCCGAATGGGGGACTATTTTAACTCCGGAATATTTGACCCAAGAGGACGCATTCATCATTTAATCATACAGTAAAGATGCATGCCCTCGGGAAAAATTATGGCTGCAGTTTCCCCTTGCTTTCAGCCGTTCGCAGTACCACGACAGCAGGGCCGCTTTGGTTAGTGTTACAGGGCCAGATCAGTAAATCATCCAGACTGTTGCCCCTGCAACTACTGAAAACGCTGCTGCCCCTCTTGAGGAACCACACATTTGTCTGGCCTCTCAACAGATACCCCTCCATTGTGGTTGCACCTACGGTACAGCTATCTGTATCGTTGAGGCACGCAAGCCTCTCCACCAACGGCAAGGTCCATGGTTCATCACACTGAAGAGACTATAGAAGTTGTAAAAATTGGAGACTGGTACAAACTAGAATATGATGGTAAAATCTATGTGCAATTTTTGGAAACTATTATCTAATCAGTGCAATGGAGCATGCTGGTCACAATTGGAAATGGCCTGCAAAATGTACACACAGGACACAATTGTAAAGAAAATTAATCCACCTGATGTTGTCAATGCAAGACGATATTTTCAATTCTCTGAATTTTAATTGAATTTACAGTTTATTTTCCCAGTTGTCATGCTCTTGTAATTTTTCATAGTGTTTAAAAAATGAAAAATTTATTATATTTGGTAAATATCATATTTTTATTTCTCTGCTCACAGGAAAAACTTTTTCCAACAATAAGTAGTCACATAACATTGAGTCACATGCTTTTTTCCAATATATTACAATATTTTACATTATATAAACATTTTTAGAAATCTGTAAGTGTGTCATTCGAATGCCAACCTATTTTTCATTTTCTGTGATAAAAACCAGATCCATACTCCTAATAGTTTGAGGACACTTTTGACCTAAATTGAACATTAGCAGTAGGATGTGCCAAATTTGTAATGTGAGTCACAATATAAATTACTTTCTTCTTGTTTAATTTTAATGCTCTTCACTGTTTAAATATTAATTCAAGATCTTTGCCTGAATAACACAATGTATGATGAATGATTTACAAAAGAATATATAGGGTGCAGTGAAATTAGAGCTTGAAACACAGTTCCTGATCATAGTAACAGTTTACAGGTCACCTATGGGAGACATTCAAAAATTTCTCTCTCAGCTAGAAACAGTTCTTACTAAACTTTATAGAAACAATAGTAATGTCATCGTATGTGGTGACTTTAACATAAACTTACTCACAAAAAATAACAACCAGAAACTATTAGAATCACTACTGTTAACCTTCAATCTGCTCCCCATGATCTCATTCCCAACAAGAGTGTATGCGCACAGCAAGACCCTGATTGATAATCTGTACCTAGATCCCACAAATTACAAGGAAGTGATGACACGGGCAGTAAAAAATGGTCTGTCTGATCACGATGGTCAAATGACAACCCTAAAACTTTCCAGCAGGAAAACAACCTGAATCTACTTCAGAAATAGTTTATGCCGTGAACAATGGGAGGAAGTATACCAGGCTGACACAGTGAATGAGAAGTTCAACTCATTCCAGAACTTATTCCTTAGACATTTTGAAGCTTCTTCCCCCAAAGACAGATTAAAATCAAACAAACCTGTAGTAAAAGGAAAGAGTGGCTAACTAGTGGCATAAAAATATCACGTAGCAAAAAGAGAGATCTGTATGTACAACAGAGGACTAGTACTGACCCAGCAGTAAAGTTAGATTACAAGAAATACTGTAAAATTCTAACAAGTGTAACCAAGAAGGCCAAACAGTTGCACTATGCACAAAAAATTAGCAACTCAAACAATAAAATAAAAACCATATGTCACATCATAAAAAGTGAGACAAATAGGAACATAAAACCTGACAATAATAAACACAAAGTTGCAGCCTCAGATTTCAACAATTTTTTCCTCTCTGTAGCTGAAAAAAACAGTGAACCATAATAAACAGTCTCACACAGAAGCTATTTTACTACTTAACCACATGCAAATAACATATAAGGAGTACTTCATTTCAGAAGTACAACCCCTAAGGAAATTGAAAAAACCATAAAATTACTTAAAAACTCAGATTCCTGTGGATACGATGGCATATCAAGTAGGATTTTAAAATCATATGCAGACTTAATCAGTTATATATTGTGCTATTTGTTAAACCAATCTATGGAAACTGGTGAGTTCCCAGATAGATTAAAACATGCAGTAGTGATGCCAATCCACAAAAGTGGAGCAAGGGGTGAAATATCCACCTATCGGCCCATCTCCTTACTGCCAGTATTCTCAAAGGTATTTGAGAGAATAGTGTATGATAGGATTTATAATCACACTACACAAAATGGCTTACTGGCTCCTACACAGTTCGGCTTTTGTAAGCGCTCCTCCACAGACAGAGCTATATTTAACCTAAAAGATGAAATTTTAGATGAACTAAATTACAAAAGGTATCCAATGGGGATATTTTGTGACCTTGCCAACTTAAGAAAGCTTCCACATTATGGCATTAAAGACAAGTCTTTGACTTGGTTAGAATCATACTTACAGAACAGGAAGCAAAGGGTTGTCTTAAGGGGGACAGGTACAGCATTAAAATCAGACTGGGGGAATATAAAGTATGGAGTCCCGCAGGGCTCGATTCTTGGGCCATTAATTTTCCTGATCTACATTAATGATCTATCAATCACAATTAACAACAGAGCTAAAATAGTAATGTTTGCGGACGATACAAGTATCCTCCTAAAAGGACCCAACTCTACAATGCAGGATACAGCCATGACAGTCTCTACTCAAGCACACAAATGGTTCACTGCGAATAAAAAACCAATATGATACAGTTTCTGACAATAAATAAAAAAAATAAAGCTCCTGAAATACATGCTAACAATCCAAAAATTAATGAAACCACACATACAAATTTCCTAGGTATCCAGATAGACAGTCACCTAAGATGGAAAGAACAAATTGATCAGCTGGTCAAGAAACTTAGCTCATTTCAGTAGCATAAAAATAAGCACTGTCACTTATTCTACTATTTTAAACAATCACTATACTGTTTTTGGCATAATGCAGGCTTTAATACTGCAAGCAAGTAATTGTTCTTGTTAAATAAACCAATGTCTGTGCAATGTAATGTATAAATGTTCATGTACTACTGTAATTGCATCAAATGGCTTGTCCTATATTACTTGTACACTGGCTGTATAATATGTAATTAACAGGACCAAATAAATAAATAAAAATAGAGTGATAAAAAGTCAACATAATTAACCACTGATTTAAAAATGTAACATGAGTCACCATGGAATCTCCCTTATGTATGCTGTGTGCTGTCTATTTTGGCCCGTTGATTTGCACCGTATCACCTTGACAAATCCTGTACCATTGTGAGACGATCTCTGGATGAATAAAGAAGTAAATAAATATACTATTTTATGTAATGAAGATTACACTGATGGATTGAGCAGTATTGTAGCCTTAGCTTTTAGTTAGGTAGAGAAGAGATAATCTGGTGTTAAATTAATGATGTCAACAAATGTGATACCAGTATTTTAAAAACACAGCTAATCTACTCTGCAAAACCAAGTGTTCATATTTCTCTTTTAGGTGGTTTCTATTTACACAAACTGCCTATTAGCATGTGTGTTTGGTTTGACAATAAATATGTTTTTAAGATTTTGCATTGAGCAAAGCAATTTGTTTTTCTCCAGTTTCTCAACCAGTGAAAATGTTGCTTGCAAATATATTTAATATATTGCAAATATATTTAATACCCTGACAAACAAAAAATGCAGATAACAAACTGCCATGCAACATCATCTGTACTGCAGACGACAGAAAGTGAGGTGAACAGCAGTATGTGCTGCTGAGTAAAATAATTATCCACCATCACCGAGACATCTATGGGTGAAGAGCAAAATAAATTGTGTTTTGGTGAAGGCAGAATTTTCCTAACATATTAGAAGTTTACAGAATCTGGCTAATACAAGATGCCTTGAATTAGCTTTTCAAGCTCAAGTTTTGCGAGAAAGTTTTACTACGATTCGGATTGGTGTAGTACTGATACAATACACTATTCAAGGATTTTAATACCAAATTTATGTTACATTTTACACGCAACACATTTTGCATATTATACACTACAATTCCAATGTATAGAGCAAGTTAGGAAAATTATCGTCTGGTTGACAGATGCAACGCTGCTGTCGATCGACGAAACTACCCATTTCTAGCGCAAGTGTTACCGAGGCTCCTTTCCGTCCGGATTATTTCTTTCGACACGTAACTTCTCTTTCGTACTGTTGAGCCAAATTTTACCTTACTACTTCATGAGTGCCACTACGTTTTTCTCTTTCTTTTTTAGCGCGTTTACATAGTATACCAAATTTGACAGAAAGCTTCGGATTTCCGTGGGCCTTACCTTGGACAGCAGTCACTATGTTTACGTGGAGTTCTCAAACCCGGATACCGTAAAACGGTTTCGCAATACCGTTTCAGGTTAGTCATTTACGCTTGTAAACATTCCAAAATCGATTCTGGAAATCCCTTTCTGGCAGCCGATTTTCGCTCCCAAGTAAACGCACAACCTTTCTTAAAACGTGCTTGGGTTTTCAGGTTACCTTATAATGAAAACATTCAGCCAATGTAGTCGGAGTGACTTATTGTGCAATGAAGGAGAAGCACAATATTAGACTGAGCATTAAGCTGTCTACTTATAATCTTTAAGTGTACAGAAACAGCGATTGTACTGACAAAATCAGAAGTGTTAACAGCTGTTTTCCGGACGTATTCAACTGGGCTATCAAATCCGCTTCAGAGTTCAGACCTTGGCTTGTAAACAGTTTCCGAAATTCGTTTTTTATCTTTCGTAACGTGTGTCGCACGTCAACATAGTTGCTACTTGCTAGAGAATAACAGGTCAGTCTTGGCTAGGGGTTTTGGTTTGTAACTCAATGGTATGGTTACTATGGCAACTACTAAGACTACCAACTACTAACTTGAATTTCAATTGTCAAACAATATGGCGGATACCAAAGATCTTTGATATTAAGTGCTGTGCAGTGAGATCACTGGTACTGTTTGATTTGTATTTCTAAACACCAAACAGTTGCAGACGGCAGTGCGCTGCCGTGTGTACATCTGTGTTGGTTATGGTTAAATATTTATGAAAGAAAAGTTACGCGTGAGAAGGAGTAACCGTAACTGATCCTTGGAACATTCACGCTGGAAATGGTTAGTTGGACCGTAACGGCAACACTCGTCTAATTTTCTATTTACAAGGCAATATTTATCCTAATACTTCGCTTTTCATTGTAAGTGTTGTATATAATATTCTGCGAAATGAGTTGCATGTAAAATTTAACAAAAATTTGGTACTGGATGAAAATCACTGAACAGTGCTCAAGTATTACGATAATCCTTGTCATAGTTGTAGGACTTTATCCAAGTGACTCGCAAAAATGGAGATTTAAAGGCTAACTAAGCCAAGGTCTCTTGTAATTTTTATTAGCCCGATTCAGTAAACTTCGTATATGTTATGAGGATTAAGGTAACTCGGTTCCTATTTCTTTTCTCCTCACCCCTGCGTGCATCGATGGTGGTACTCTATCATCAATGGATTTCTATGTCTTTTACTTAACAGCACATAGTGCTTCTCATGTCGCAGATTGTCTTCTGCAGTGTAGTTTCTTTATGCATTTTTTGTTTGTTGGAGATTTTGTATAACGCTGAGAGGCGTGTTCGCCAAACGCACTTTTTCACCGATTACGACGCAAGAAAAAACAAAAAATTGTGTTGCTCAACGCAAAATCTTTGAAACGTACGTTTATCGCTTTTATTAAGAGAAATCATCTCAAGGCGAATATGTAAACGTGATTTTGGAAAGTAGATTGTGTTCTTACAGCATCACATTTGTTGGCTTTTCCAGTTTAAACTCAAGTTATGACTTCTCAACCTAACGAAGACTTAATTCCTGGAGACAGGATGATTCACACTAGTTGCTTTTCATAAGCAGCTGGAATCATCCAGATTGCTGTCAAGCAATTAGAAACTGTTGCGAATTGGCAAACTACCAGAGAGATAACAAAGATGCCACTAGTATATCCTCTCCCATAGGTATTGTCTCCGATCCAGGAGATACAGTACACATTGCTGCTCATTGACATTATTGAGGGGTAAGAAGTGGTAGATGTAGGACACTTCTATGGAGGAGGCAGTGTGTGGGAGAATTTAGAGGTATACACTGGTACCACATACCAGCGAATTTGAGGTGCTTCTCCCACGTAGACTAAGCCACTCGGGTCATTGGAAATGTCCAATTTTGCTCTTCTGCTTTGACCGGTGGCGTAATGGTGGGTGTGACGTCACTATGGTGTGTTGGTTTTGATTTGCTTCGTGTGTGTAGATCTCATTTTGTTGTAATTGACGATGCCATGTGGTGGTGGATGTTAACGTCTTGCGTTTAACGTAGTATCTGGGTAGTCAGTTCTGTAACTTGGTTATGTAATCGCTTGATTTGTTTTCAGTCAGTTATGCTTTTTCTTCCTTTTGTGTGTGTGGAGTTTTTGTTTGGCGTGATTAGTTTGATGTGTATGTGTGTGTGTGGCTGGGGGGGCGGGGGTTCAGGCGGACAGCTTCTGTAGGTGTGTGAAGTTTGTTGTTGCGGTTTTTTTATTTGTGATTTTCTGGTAGGTATCGAGAGGTGCGTTTGAGCTATATATGTCAAGGGAAATGTCCGATTCAATTTTTCAGAGTTGTGGGTGTTGCTTTTTGGTATCTAGGGCTTGATTTGAGCTAGGTCAAGGGGAATGTCCGAATCCACTTTTCAGAATTGCAGATGTTGGTTTTATTTGGTAATGTGGGCTTGATTTGAGCTATATGGGTCGAGTGAAATGTAGGACTCCAGTTGGTTTTGTGGCACTTGTTGGAACAAATGATGCTTCTCATATGGACTCCAAGGCAACAGTTGGGCCATTGCAACAACTGGCAGAGGGAGTGTTGAGAACAACCTTGCTCACGTGATTTCAATGAAGCTTACAATCTGCAGCATTGTCCACAGAACCGATTGTAGCTTCCTGGTTCTAAATTGAGTGGAAGGAACCAAGGATTTTGAATGTTCTGGGACTTTCTCAATATGCACCACATAATTGAGAACTGTAGCGTACTCTTACATGGCTCGTAGGTGCAACATATATCAGGAACTGCTATCCTTGTGGCGCAGTGTGGGGTGCGTACAATTGTTTCTCTGGGTATATGAATCTCCATCTAGCCCAGTTAATGGAAGCTGTAGGAGACCCCAAAGCAGTAGTGTAAGACTCAAAGTGACTCCACAGATGAAACGGATAAAATCAGGCAGATCAGCTGTCAAATCAATCGCAACAAAGTCCCAGAACTTGAAGAAACTGTAAAAAACAGTGAAGCTCACATAATGCCTGGTATATAAAGCTGTCTACAACCTAAAATTGCCAATAGTGGATTTGGGGTAAATCTAAGTGTGTATTGAAAGGACAGGCTGATGAAAAACTAAGAAGCTGCACTTGTCCCAGTAGATGAGGAACTGAAATCCACTGAGCTAGAAATTCAAGCTGCAAGTGAGATCATTTAGGCAAAATATGATATGAAAGATGGACATAAACATAAAATTGGGGCTTTCTGTTTCCCACCTGATTCATCCTCAGATATAAATTAAATTTTTTGATAAAGCCTCAGCTAGCTAGTGTATATGTTTCCCAATTGTACTAACATTGTTGGGGGAGATTTTAATCGTACAACAGCTGGTCAGGATAGTTAGTTTTGTATGTGGTGGGTGTGAGGACACATCCTGCTGAACGATACCAAGAATTCTCTCTGAAAACTACTCACAGCAGATAATTCACAAGCACACTCATGACAGAAATGGGTTAGATAGAACTAATGATAACAAAAGTACGCCGGCCGCTGTGGTCGAGCAGTTCTAGGTGCTTCAGTCTGGAACCACGTGGCTGCTAGGGTCGCAGGTTCGAATCCTGCCTCAGGCATGGATGTGTGTGATGTCCGTAGGTTAGTTAGGTTTAAGTAGTTCTAAGTCTTAGGGGACTGATGACCTCAGATGTTAAGTCACATAGTGCCTAGAGCCATTTGAACAAAAGTACCAGACTGCTTTGAGGAATGTACATCAAAACCGATATAACTGGACATAGGAAAATTATTATGTTAAATAAACTAAAAAAAAGATGCAGTAGTAGGCCTATTGCATCTCAAGGTGGAATTTGAAACCTTGAGGTTGGGACAGGGCCATTTAGAGGAATTGTGACTTAAGCTTTGAAGGATAGTTGACCAAACACTGGATATACATGCTTATATGTACATAATTGAACAAATCATGATGGGAAAGGCCCTCTATGGTATACAGTCACTGCAAAGCACTTGCTAAAGAACTGTGACTATTGCATAACAGGTGTAAAACAAAGTATAGGGCTATAAATACAGACAGTGTTTGACTGTCAAAAGGGCAGCGCATGAAGAATTTGATTACCATACTAGAAAGTTATCAAACGTCCCCGTGCCAAACCCAAATAAATTTTGGTTACATGTAAAGGCACTAGTTTCACAAGCTGCGATATGGACGCAGATTGAAGCAGTGGTCCAGAAAGTGTAGAAGAAATTTCTCTTATTTCCATCAATGATTACAGAACTTTTGGTCCTTAGACTGCTGGGTTTGGTCAGCAGTGACCAGCTTCAGACCTGCAGCAGAAGATGGAAAATAAATTGCAACTAGAGGGCTAGACATTAGGCTACATAGATTGCATCTTAAAACAATAAAATATGACATTTTATCTAAATGACCACAAGAGCATCTGGGAATCACATGTTATCACATAACCATTTCCTTTTAACAGTTTTAAAGCTAACTTTATTTATGTTTTTAATTATAACATTTTAGCACTATAGTAATTTTACATTTGGCAAGTCTGTTATATACTTTACCTATTGTATACTGTGCAGTTTTGTAATTGATGCATATCTGTAAACTTACAGTAGTGACATGTAACGAGCTTACAGCATAAACGTAATGAGGCATCTCGAACAGAGTGACCTCCTTTATGCCAACCGTATGTATTCCTGAAACAGCAAACATGTGAAACCCAACTTGCCCTTTTCTCACATGACGTACTGAAAGCTTTGGATCAAGGCAATCAGGTAGATACAGAGGTTTCTCCTCGACCAGGAGCTGTAATTCTTCCAAATGATGTCAGAGTGCCGCTCACCTCAAATAGTAATAATAATAACAATCGAGTGGTTCGTTTCTATGACATGTACTCGAGTGACCATTTCCCGTTTACGGTCGGTTTGCTGACTCCTACCCCAACTATGTGTAAACCCATCTGGCAGCTTTCTAAGGCTGACTGGAGGCTTGACTCCACGCTTGTGACCTACGACGAACAAAATTTCTGTAGGTGTGATGGCCTGGTAGAACATCTTAAACATTATTCTTACTGCCACAGAATGAAATTCCGTGCACTTCATCTTTACCGTGCAGTGTCCTGGTCCCTTGGTGTCCTGAGGAGGCATTTCTGCAACACAATTCACATGTGGAGACATGCTCTCTGTTTTCAACCATCATCCTGTTATGGTGAACTGTATTTGTTATAAACAGGTGTGTGCGCAGCTGGATTTCATTTACTAGTTCTTCTAACAGTTCCACTCCCTCTTCCATTAAGTGGACTAACCTCTGGCACTCTCTGAGACCAAGGTCCATTCCGCAATATATGGCTTGACCACAGCAGATGATGTCAATGAGGACCCTATAGCTATCTCAAACACCCTAGGCCCCTCTTTTGCGGAGTTTTCGAGCTCCATCCACTATCACCCTGCCTTCCTCCATCGGAAGCAAGTGAAGGTGGCTTGGGTGATACCCTTTTCCTCTCAGAATTATGAATGCTACAATGTCGCCTTTACTATGAGGGAGCTAGGTCATGCTCTCACTTCATCCCGATCCTCTGCCCCAGGGTCAGATGATGTTTACATCAAGGTGGTGTTGCACCTTTCTTTAGCAGGCAAGCACTTTCTCCTTCACAAGTACAACTGCGTCTGGGTAGATGGCATGTTTCCCAGACACTGGTGTGAAAACGCAGGTATACCTATAGCTCAGCCTCGTAAGGAAGACACCTTCCTTCCAACTGCTACCCTATTTCTCTCTCTAGCTGTGTTTGCAAGGTGATGGAACATATGATTCATGCCTGGCTGTTATGGTGGCTAGAGTCTTGCAATTTACTAACCACTGTACAATGTGGATTCTCAGTGCACCGTTCTGCAGCTGACCATCTCGTCACTTTTTTGATCCATGTCATGAACAATTTTCTGAAGAAATACCAAACTGCGGCCATGTTTTTTTTTTTGGAGAAAGCCTACGATACTGCTAGGGGCCTTGTATCCTCTGTACTGTCAACACATGGAGCTTCTGAGGCTGCCTGCCCTGTTTCTTTCAGGAGTTTTTAGAAGACAGAGTATCCAGGAAAATGGGGTGCCTCTTTGCTATAGCTTATAGCTATTAACCCCGTTATGTCATGTCTCCCATCAGGCATCTCAGGTTCCTTTTTCAATTACGATTTTGTGATCTATTGCAGCTCTTCACGGACTTGTGTCCTCGAGTGTGACTCATGGAGAATCGACAGTGTCTTTCACTTTTCCACTGACAAAATCATTTGTATAAATTTGTGGCTGTGCAGTGGGTTTCTTCTACCATCTTTACATCTTGGGCCTCTTGCTCTTCTGTTCATTGAAAGTGCGAAATTCCTGGAGCTCATGCTCGACAGGAAACGTTCTTGGTCCTCCCACGTGTCTTACCTGGCCACCCGTTGTACTTAGTTCCTTAGAGTGCTGTGTGTCCTAAGCAGTACTTCCTGGTGAGCGGATCTAACTGCCCTCCTCTATTTGTACCGATCTGTTGTCCATTTAAAACTAGATTATGCATGTTTCATTCATGCATCTGCATCTTCATCCACCTTACACCGTCTAAATACAGTCCACCATTGTGGAATCTGTTTGGCCACTGGCGCCTTTTGCACTAGCCTGGTTGAGAATCTCTATGCAGAAGCTGCCAAACTACTGCTGTCGTACTAGTGTGATGTTCTATTCAGCAGATACTGATGCTGTTTGCATGCCATATCCAGCCACCCATCGTATGCCACCTTTTTCGATAACTCCTTTGCTTCCAGAAACTGCTCACTATTTGCTGCAGAGCACTTCGCTCTGTATCAGACCTTGCAGTACATCCGGCGACACAGGCTTTTCAATAGTGTCATCTGCTCCAACTCTCTGTGCCCTTTAGAGCCTCTGTGTGCTGGACACAGCCCATCCCTTAGTGCAACAGGTCCACGAAAGCTTCCAGGTGCTCACTCATGAATGAGCCACTGTGATGTTTATGTGGGTTCCTGGTCACATCTGTCTGATGGGAAACAAGACTGTTGATGCTGCTACCAAGGCTACAGTCCTCCTATCTCAGTCCACTAGTTCTTCCATTCCTTCCAGTGATCTCTATGTTGACATCTGTCAAGGTGGTGGGGACCTTCATGGGAACAAGCTCCGGGGAAGGAAACCTCTCCCAGCTGCTTGTCTGACCACCTCTCAGCCCTCTCGCTGCAAAGCGATCATCATGGTTGTGCATTGGGCACTGTCATTTTAACCATCGTCATTTGTTGAGTGGTGATCTCCCATTACTTTGTGCCCATTATCATCAACCTTAGATTCTTTGCCATTTCCTGACCAAATGTCCTTCTTTAACCACTTATGTTCTAACGTTTGTTTGCCGGGTGAGCTATTGGCTGTTTTCGTGATAGATGCTTGGGCTGTCACCTCCATTTTACTTTTCATCCATCGCAGCAATATGGCGAAGAACATTTAATCTATAGTTAGGAACCTCTGTTGTCTCTACAGCGTATTTTATAGACTTTTCTGCAAGAGGAAGTCCTTGTTCTTAGTTCTCTTTCAGCTGCTTGATTGGGCTTAATGTGTAGGCATTTTAAACTCCTCTGTTGTATTAATGCTCTAAACTTCTGGCATGGACGTTTATGACCTTAGTTGTTATTGTACCCTAAAACAAATAGTTGTTATTGTACCCTAAAACAAAATAAAACAAACAGGTACAGAAAAGTGTGGGTTAGATCAAATTGCTGACGATATGTATGGCATGAAATTGAGGAGAATAGAGCATTACAGCAGTAGTTGCTTATTTATTATTTTAGCACGGACTGTTTGAAACAACACTTTCTGAGGCATCAAGTAAGGGTCAATTTACGCATGGACTGAAGCTTGCGGAGCAAAAAATTGTTGTGGGAGTAAAAGACTTGACCACAATAAGCAAGTTCAACAGGATCTACAGTGACCAGTCGGAACATTATGACCACATACCTAATAGCTGGTATGCCCATCTTTGGCATGGATAACAGTGGCAATGCACCATGACATAGAAGCAGTGAGGCCTCGGCAGGTCACTGGAGGGAGTTGGCACCAGCCCCCTGCGGGTCCGGGGGTAAGAATAGGCCTGCAGTATTCCTGCCTGTCTTAAGAGGTGACTAAAAGGAGTCTCACACATTTCGGCCCTTATGTGATGGTCCCCTCTTGGGTTTGACCTCCATATTTCAAAATTATTCTGAAGAGCGTGCTAATTGGGGAAGGGCGCCTTACTTGGTGCATTGTGTCCATCGTGCATTGAGATCTTTAGCCCCCTTTCTGATTGTCACATTGCAGTCCCGCCTGTTTTCCATCACTTGGGCGAGGATAAGCCATGCACTATACAGTGTCACTTTCTGCGCCGCAGCCAAAGACCATGGACTTCTTTGCGCCCGATATCCAGCATGGTAGCCAGTCCATTGTGGTGGGGCCGCCATGTACCCTGTTGGTTGTAGCCCCCTGACCACACAGGGATCGCTCTGCTGATGCCTGCACCGTTAACTCCCCATGTATGACAAGGATTAGATGCCTATCTCCTTGGGGCATTAGGACTCCCAGCAATGGCCATCCTGCCAGGTGGCCCTTGCTGCGGCTGGGTGGTGCCTGTTGGGAGGGCCCTTGATCGGAGTGGGTGGCATCAGGGTGGATGACATGCAATGAAGCATGGTACATCATCTCTTCGCTGGTGGCCAGCCACTGGCAGTCTCTAAGTGTTTGAAGGCTCAATTTAATGCAAACACGTATGACCCAAAATCATTCCCCTCCCTGGCCACACCATGGGAGGAACGAAAGGCTAAGGTTGGCAGGGAAGCTTATTCACCCCAGTACGTAGTATGTACAAGAGCTGACAGGGAGTGTTTCACGATGATGAAGCCTCAGCTCTTTGTCGAGCATTTAGAGGACAAGTTTGGGGAGGTGGAGGGCTTGTCCAAAATGTGCACTGGGTCAGTCTTTATAAAAACAGCATCCTCTACTCAGTCATGGGCATTACTCACCTGTGACAAGCTGGGGGATGTTTCTGTTACCATCACACCCCATAAGAGTTTAAATATGGTCCACAGGGAGTGTAGCTATGTATGGAAGTGAAACATGGACGATAAATAGTTTGGACAAGAAGAGAATAGAAGCTTTCGAAATGTGGTGCTACAGAAGAATGATGAAGATCAGATGGGTAGATCACATAACTAATGAGGAGGTATTGAATAGAATTGGGGAGAAGAGGAGTTTATGGCACAACTTGACAAGAAGAAGGGACCTGTTGGTAGGACAGGCATCAAGGGATCACAGATTTAGCATTGGAGGGCAGCGTGGAGGGTAAAAATCGTAGAGGGAGACCAAGAGATGAATACACTAAGCAGATTCAGAAGGATGTAGGTTGCAGTAGGTACGGGGAGATGAAGCTTGCACAGGATAGAGTAGCATGGAGAGCTGCATCAAACCAGTCTCAGGACTGAAGACCACAACAACAACACAACCCTTTGTGGGGTGGCTTGGTGGCTACAGGCTGAGGCACTGTTGTTGAGCAAGTGTTGGCACAGTTTGACCTTTCCCTCTTAAATAATGGTGCCTCCACACATTTCAGTGTGGCACTTGGCATGTACTCAGCCATCGATCTTTTGGTCTGCAGCCCTAGCCTTCTACCATCTGTCCAATGGAGTGTGCATGACTTTCTGTCACTGCCACAGTGTCACTCTTCTGGACACCTCTCCAGATGGGCTTTGAATAAGGCTGACTGGGACTTGTTCACCTTCATTGCCACTATTGAGCCTCATTCTAATGACGCCTTTGATGTGATGGTTCACACAGTCACCACTGGCATTGTTTCTGCTGCGGAATCTGCAATTCCCTGTTCTTCCAGGTCACCTCGGTGGAGGACTGTGCCTTGCTGGTCTTCCAAGATCGCTGAGGCGATTTAAGATCGCAGACAGTCCCTCCAATGGCATAAGCGGCACCCATCATTGGAACACCTATCGCCTAAATGGCTCTGTGCCCGAGCCCACTGCCTTATTCACTGATGGAAGCAGGAGTGCTGGGAAAGGTATGTCTCCACCATTGGCCTCCGTACCTCTCCATCGCAGGTTTGGGCCAAGATTAGGCGCCTCTATGGCTATTGGACCCCCGTCAGCATACCTGGGCTTTCACTGAGCAGTCTGTACTGGCTCCGACGCAATTGCAAAACTCTTAGCGGAGCATTATGCTCAGAGTTCCACTTCTACTAATTACCCACTGGGCTTCCACTCCCTGAAAGAGTGGTTGGAACGTCGAAGCCTTACATTCCACATGCACCACCTTGAATCGTACAATGTTCCATTCAGTGAGTGGGAATTCCACAGTGCCCTAGCTGTTTGTCCTGATAAGGCTCCCGGGCCGGATCACATCCACTATCAGATGCTCAAACACCTCTCCGTGAAGTGCCAGGAACATCTTCTAGACCTTTTCAACCGTATCTGGGTTGAGGGTGAGTTCCCGTCTCAATGGCAGGAAAGCATTATCATACCAGTGTTGAAGCTTGGCAAGAACCACTGGAGGTGGACAGCTACCGCCCCATTAGCCTCACCAACGTTCTGTCCAAGTTGCTCAAATGTATGGTGAGCCAGAGGTTGAGTTGACTACTTGAGTCTCGAGGCCTTCTGGCTCCATCTCAGGATGGTGCCACCGATAATCTGGTCTGCCTGGAGTCTACCATCCATATGGCATTTGCCCGCCATCAGAATCTGGTGGCATCTTTTTTGACATGCGGAAGGCATACAATACCACATGGCAGCATCACATTCTCATTATGCTTCACGGGTAAGGTCTTAGGTGCTCGCTCCCGATTTTTATTCAAAATTTTCTTTCGCTTTGTTCCTACAGCGTGTAAGTTGGTTCCTCCCATAGTTCCCCCTGAGTCCAGGAGAATGGGGTCCTGCAAGGCTCTGTCTTGAGTGTCTGCCTCTTTTTAGTTGCTATCAATGGGCTAGCTGGAGCTGTGAGAGCGTCCACATCAGCTTCTTCGTATGCTGATGACTTTTGCCTATACTATAGCTCCACTGGCATTGTGGTTGCTGAATGGCAGCTACAGGGCGCTATCCGCAGGGTGCAGTCTAGAGGCCGTCACGCACGGCTTCCAGTTCTCAGCCAGCAAAACCTGCGTCATGCATTTCTGCCGATGTCACACTGTTCACCCTGAGCCACGGCTTTACCGCGAAAGTGAACCTCGTGCTGTGGTGGAGAAGCACCGTTTTTTGGGCTGACATTTTGATACCTGTTGACTTGGCTCCCTCATATTCAGCAGCTTAAACAAACATGCTGGCGCCCTCTTAATGCTTTTTGTTGCTTGAGTCACACCAGCTGGGGTGCCGATCAGTCTACCACTCTAAGACTGTATCAGGTGTTGATTTAGTCCCACTTCGAGTACGGGAGCCTGGCTTATGGTTCGGCATCACCTTCCGCATTGCTGCTCAGGTTCGTCCTTTGTTATCTGTAGTGACTCCCTGAGTGGTTTATGAGCTATCAACCACTGTTTCCCTCGCTCTCATCTGCTGATGTCTATCCAGGAGTCGCTGCATACTCTTTCCCATTGTGTCTCCTCTGTGGTCTTTGTGTGGACCCCGGGTCCTGTCGGCATCCAGGGTAATGAACGTGTTGACACGCAGGCCAAACAGGCTGTCGGTGCACCAGCCTTGGAGATTGGCCTTTCAGAGTGTAATCAATTGGTTTGGCGACAGGAGGTCCTTGGCACCTGGGGTGATAAATGGCGCACCCTGCCTTCACCAAAAAAACTTTGGGTCATCAAGGAGACCACAGGTGTGTGGCACTCCTCTTCGCAAGCCTTCCCCAAGGACTCAGTTGTTTTCTGCCAGCTACGCATTGGCCACACCTGACTGACGCACGGTCATCTCTTGCACCGTGAGGACCCTCCTCTATGTTGCTGTGGATCAGTGTTGACGTTGGTCCACATCTTGTTGGCCTGTCCGCTTTTATCTGCGCTCTGGTGGACGTTTGTGCTGTCTGATATGCTCCCTGCACTTTCAATGGATCATGCTGCAATGACAGACTTAGTTTTGAGTTTTATTCATGCAGGGGACTTTTATTGCTCGATCTAAGAGTTTGTCTTTTTTTTTGTGTTGAGTCTGGCCTTTGGCCTACGGTTTTAGATTGGGGTTTTTAGTGTGTCTCTTGGTGGTTGGCTTTTCCTTTTATTATTTCCATGGTTGGCCAACCACTGTCACACTCTGTGTGCTTTTAATTCCTTTTGTGTGGTCTTTGTCTGAGACTTTCTTGTTCTGTGTCATCCCTTGTCATTTCTGTTGCTTGTTTTTTATCCCTTGTGGGTGCTTCACGGTCGTGGAAAAAGGGACCAATGACCTTCGCAGTCTGGTGCCTTCAACCCCCACAAACCAACCATCCAACCAACCAGTTGGTACCACATCTACACACACAAGCCACCTAATTTCCGTAAATTCTGCAAAGAGTATCGATGAGCTCTGACGCCACAATCGACCACATTCCAGATGTGTTTGATTGGGTTCAGGTCTGGTGATTTGAGAGTCAGCATATCAATTGGAACTCGCCACTGTGTTCCTCAAGCCACTCAGTCACACTCCTTTCCTTGTTGAAAAATGCCACTTCCGTCGGGGAAACATGAAGGGGTGTAGATTGTCTGCAACAAGTGTATGATAGTCCTTGGCCATCACAGTGCCTTGCACGAGCTCCACTGGACCTGTGGATGCCCACATGAATGCATAATGGAGCTGCTGCCAGCTTGTGTCTGTCCCGCAGTTCAGGTGTCAAGGAGCTGTTCTGCATCTGCATCTACATGGATACTCTACAAGCCACAGTGCAATGCATGGCAGAGGGTATCCTGTACCACTGCTTGTCATTTCCCCTCCTGTTACACTCGCAAATAGAGTGAGGGAAAAACGAATGTCCATACACACCTTTGAGCCCTAATTTTTCATATCTTATCTTCGTGGTCCTTATGTGCGATGTATGCTGGCGGCAGTAGATTCATTCGGCAGTCAGCTTCAGATGCCGGTTCTGTAAATTTTCCCAATAGCGTTTCTTGAAAAGAAGGTCCTGTTTTCTCCAGGGACTACCATTTTAGTTCCCGAAGCATCTCTGTAACACTTATGTGTTGTTCGAACTTATTGGTAACAAATCAAGTGGCCCACCTCTGAATTGATTCAGTGTCTTCCTTCAATCCAACCTGGTATGGACCCCAAACACTTGAGCAGTACTCAAGAATAGGTTGCACCAGCATCCTATATGTGGTATTTAAAGGTGAACCACTCTTTCCTAAAACTTTCCCAATAAACTAAAGTTGACGATTTGCCTTACCTACCACAGTTTTCATGTCACTTTGCAGTGTTACGCTCAGATATTTAAGCAACTTCACTGTGTCAAGCAGGACACTAGTAATACTGTATCTGAACATTACAGTTTTGTTCTTTCCACTCATCTGCATTAACTTACATTTTTCCACATTTAGGGCTAGCTGCCATTCATCACACAACTGTAAATTTTGTCTAAGTTGTATCTTCCTACAGTCACTCGACTTCGACACCTTACCGTACACCACAGCATCATCAACAAACAACCACAGATTGCTGCCCACTCTGCCCGCCAAATCATTTACATGTATGGAGCACAACAGCGGTCCTATCACACTTCCCTGGCGCACTCCTGACGATACTCTTGTCTTTGACGAACACATGCTATTGAGGACGATTTTGTGGCGGTGTTCGTAGCGACAAGCAATTCGCTGTAGAAACGGCTTACGAAGTCACCGCCACACTTTTAATAGCGGGCCGACCGGTCCGCTGGAACAGTGAACAGAAAGATGAAAACCCAAACACTCTGATTAAATAAAAGTCGGTACTTATCTTTATTAACGAAGATACAGAAACACAGTAGTGAACTCGGTGTCTACAGAAATCTGTCTAGTTCGAGTCGGAGCGGCTAGGTCAGCGTCGGCTGACGACAAACAACTACTCTGCTGCGATGAACACACAACTGACTAGCAAGTACACAATTCGGTGGCGAGTATACAACTGAGCGGCGAATACAGAACTGTCCTAGCGCTCGCGACTCCAGCGCTTAAGAAGCCAGAAGCCAGCGGTGGCGCGCGCAGACTTGCGGCGATTTCCTGTATCGCTGGCGCTGCTTATGCGGACTGCGTCCGGACTTTGATGCTGCCAACCTTTTGGCAGCGGGCTCGGGTGGCATTACTGGCTAGGATATAACAGACGACATACTGGATTCTATTATATAAGAAGTCATCAAGCCACTTACATATCTGTGAACTAATTCCTTATGCTCGTACCTTCATTAACAGCTTGCAATAGGGCACCATGTCAAATGGTTTCTGGAAATCTAGAAGTATGGTAGCTGCCTGATCCCTTCATGCATGATTCTCAGTACAGGGCAAGCTAAGTTTCACGTGAGCAATGCCTTATAAAACCATGCTAATTCATGGACATAAGCTTCTCTGTCTCGAGAAAGTCTATTATGTCTTCTTTTTCGGCACTACAGCCCTTGGTGGGCCTTGGCCTCTTCAACAATCTTCCTCCATATCTCTCTGTTCTCAGCTTTTTTCTTCCATCCATGGATTCCCTTCTTGGCAAGGTCAGCCAGCACATTGCCCATCCATCTAGCTTTTGGTCTGCCCTTCCTTCTGGTGGAATACAGTCTGGCATTCATTATTTGTTTGGGCATCCTGTCTTCCGTCATCCTCTCCATATGTCCTGACCAACAAATTCTTTGAAATTTGACGAATTTCACTATATCTTTCCCTTGTATAAGTTCTTGTATTTCATGGTTGTATCTCACTCTCCAACCTTTTGTCTCTCTCACAGGCCCATGATTTGCCTTTCAAACACTCTTAGGCTGTTACTGACTGCTTCTGTCATTGTCCACGTTTCTGATCCATATGTGGCAACAGCTTGCACAGGGCAAAAGTATGCTCTCAATTTAGTTGTTCTTGTAATCAGAGAGTTTTTGAGTATCTTTAGGTATACATAGTAGGCTTTGTTTCCTGCATGTATCCTTTCTCTAATACATTGTCTCCTACTATTATCATTGGTTAGGAGGACATCTAGATAATGGAAGTATCTAACATCTTTGAAGCATTTATCAGAGATCTTCCGGTCCTCTAGTGTCCTTCTAGCTTCAGAATTGGACATAACCATATATTTCTGTCTTGCCTTTATTTACAGTAAGTCCAATTCTTGTTCCTTCTGCTTCCATTTGCACATTTATTTCTTTAAGCGTTGTTACATCCCTTGTCATGATGGCAATGTCATTTGCATATACGCATATCTGGCTGAGCCCTTTATACAGTGCTAGTCTATTAATACCATCAAAAGCTTGTTTAAGGTCAACAAACAGGAAGTGGAGATCTATATCATATTCACAAAATTTTTCCATTATTTGTCTAACAACAAACAACTGGTCAGATGTACCTCTGTTTGGCCAGAATCCACATTGATATTCTCAGAGTATCTTTTCAGTGCACTTCTTTATTCTTTCATTCAGTGCTCTAGAGAAAATCTTATATACTGTATTCAGTAGTGTTATGCCGCTATAGTTTTGACAACTGAGCTTTTCTCCTTTCTTATATTTTGGGCATATTATTCCAGTATTTCACCCCTCTGGCATGCTTTCATTTACCTGTATGTTCTTTATTATTTTAAATATTTCAGCCTTAGAGGCTGCCCTCCTGATATTTAGTTCTTACATGATCCTATCTTCACTGGGTGCACAGTTATTTTTTAGTTTATTTATCAGTGTTTCCACTTCCAGCATTGTTGGGTTTTGTGCCTCATCCCTTTCAATTTCTCTTGCCTCTGTGTTCTCTTCCTGTTCCTGTGTACCTCTTGGGGCCTGATCTGAGTTTTTGTTGAGCATATCTTCAAAGTATTCTGCCCACCTCTGTAATATTTCTTGTTCATCTCTTATTATTCCGCCGTTTCTATTTTTCCATACATTTTGTTTGGGTTGAAAATTTTTTTTATCTTTCCCATGGCATGATAGAATTTCTTCATTTCATTCTGTTCCTTTAATTCTTCTCTCTCTTTAAACTTTGATTTCAACCATTCCTTTTTATTTTTCTTGCATATTCTTTGGGCATTGGATCTTAATTCATTGTACACCTCCATGTTTCTTCTTGTTTCTTTCTGTATCATTCTCAGTCTTGCTGCAATTTTACGTTCTACTACTAGCCTGCATTCATCACCAAACTACTCATTTCTTGCATTTCTTCTCATCCCGACTATGTCTTCTGCTGCCTCTTTCGCCACCTTCTGGATCTTAGTCCGTCTATCATGGATTCCCATTGTTTCCTCACTGGGAGTCAGTGCATCTCTAACTTTTGCTTGGTGTGCTTTCACAACTTCTGGGTCATTCAGTTTTTCTGTGTTCCAGTTTGTATTTTCCTCCATTCCAGGTTTAGGTGTTACAAATAGTTTTCTCCCTCATTGCAGCTTTTACAGCATAGTGGCCTGAGTCACAGTTACATCCCCTGCAGCTCTTCATATCGATTATTGATGTGGCATGTCTTGCCTTTACTGACACATAATCTGTTTGATTGACTATTTCACTTACATTTGATTTCCATGTTCTGAAATGTATTCTTTTATGCGGGAAATGTGTGCTCGTGGTGATTAGATTATTTTTAGCAGCAAACTGACAAAACATTTCTCCATTATTTTCTTCACGTAATGTGTATCTCCCAGATACTCTTCCACATTCGCTTCCACCAAACCTGTGCATTAAAAACTTCCATAAGTAAAAACAGATCATACTTTTGTACTTTACTGCATGCCCTTTCTAGATCTTCATCAAACTTTTCCTTTGTTTCTTCTTCTGCTTCCTCTGCTGGTTCATATGATGTTATTATCATTATATTTCTGAATTTCCCTTTCACTCTGTTTGCTAAGTCTTTCATTTATGGGTTCAAATTCCAAAACACTTTTACCAGTCTCCTTTGCTGTTTTGAATCCCGTTCCGGCTTGTCCTGTTCTTCTGTCTGGTCCACTATACATCAGAGAGTACTGTGGCATATCTACCTGTCCTTGTCCTTGCCATCTTATTTCATGTAGCGCTACAATGTTGTACTTGAATATATGATCTCATCGGCTATTTCTCTCATTTTTCTAGGTTTCAACATTGTTCGTACATTCCTTGTTACTACTGCCAAATCTTTTGTCCTTTTTCTTTGCAGAGGTTGTGTTTTTTGTGTCTCATCCATCATCTGAGGCTCTTGTTGAGGTTCCGTAATATGTCACTTTTAGAGTGTGGGGTTATCGGACCCACGCCCAACCCCAATCTTGGAGGATCTGGATTTCTTTAGGGTTTACTCCCCTAGAGAGGTTGGCTTCCCTATGCCTACAGAGCCCTCCCCTGCCCTATGTTGCGGGATACACTTCGTCTGGCTCCTTAATCGAGACTAGTCCGACTTGGGTGACCCTGCCAGTAGCTACGCTACTACCGGCATAGATCTTGACTTCATCGAGGCACGCAAACCCTCCCACCCAGCACTGAAGGTGCCTACGATAAGGCGGTGTTCCCGGGGGAGAAAAGTCTGTTATGTTTGAATGGAAAATATGTTCAAGGATTCTGCAGCAAACAAAAGTTAGGCATATTGTTCCATAATTTTGCAGTTCCATTATTTTACCTTTCTTATATACTGCAGTCACCTGCGTGTTTTACCAGTCGTTTGGGGCTTTGTGCTGTTCAAGAGATCCACGATAACTGCAAGCTAGGTAAGGGGCCAATGCTGTAGAGTAGTCTTTGTAAGCTCGAACTGGGATTCCATCTGGACCTGGTGATTTATTTACACGAGGTGTGCTTATTTCTCTGTCACCCATACAGGAGGCAGTCCAATGGTCCAATGATGGAATGTTTGTATGGTTCTTCTGTGTGAATGATTTCTTGAATGTGAAATTTCAAACTTTGGCTTTCGCTTTGCTATCTTCAGCTGCCATACCAGACTGGTCAACAAGGTACTTAATGGAAGCCTTAGACCCACTTGGCAATTTTACACACTGCCAGAATATTCTCAGGTTCTGTGTCAAATCTTTTGCTAAGGTGTGATGGTGATAGTTGTTGTACGCTTTGTGCATAGATCTTTTCGTAGATGCACAAATCTCTAATAACCTTCACTTGTCATCATTTGTGCGTCCCTTTTGAGTGTAGAGTGCAACAGCCTCTCCTTCCTCAGCATCCTCCAAATTTTGTTATTAAACTATGATGGATCTTTCCATCCTTTATCCGCTCACTAGGCGCATAACTCTCCAGACCATGATTTACAATCTGCTTAAATATTGTCCATAATTCCTCTACAGCCATCTTACTGGAACTAAGTGATGCCAGTTCACTGTCTAAGTGAGTTTTTAATAACTGCTTATTTGTTCTATCTAGCAGAAATACTCTCCTAGCCTTCTTGATTGATTTGTTAACTTTTGTAATCATATTTCCTACAATGACATTGTGACCGCTGATCCCCGTTTCTATACTGACATTGTCGATAAGGTCCTTCGTATTAGTAGCTACCAGGTCTATGATATTTCCATTGCGTGTGGGCTGACAGGCTAACTACTCAAGACATGCTTTCAGGAAACATGTTAAAGAGTATTTCACATGACTCTGTGTCTGCACTCCTCGCAATGAATCCACAGACATCCCAGTCTGTACTCAGCAGGTTAAAGTTGCCTCCAACTAGTATTGCCTGGTCTGGGTATCAACAAGCTATTGGACATAGACTTTCTTTGAACGACTCTAGAACTGTCACAGCAGAGTTGGGTGCTGTTCTGGAAGATGACGAATTCACACCTTCCCAGTGGCTTAATGAAGAAGGTATCAGGATTCATCAGACCGTGCAACACTCTGCCACTGTGCCAACATCCAGTGTTGATAGTCCTGTGCCCATTCCAGTCATAATTGCTGATGTCATCGTGTGAACTTTGGGACACACATGGGTCCTTGGCTGCAGAGGCCCATTGTTAGGAGTTTTCAGTGCACTGTGTGTTCAGACACTCTTGTACTCTGCCCAGCATTAAAGCCAGATGTTAGTTGCGCCAGAGTTCACCACCTGCCCTGTTTTAACGGTCTGCCCAGCGTACAATGTCCAACATCTGTAATGAGGGGTGGCAGCCAAATCTCACGTAATCTGGACATGTTTCACATTGGTTTTGCCATTTCAGAAATACACATGCTGAGCCTCCGGGCCTTCACAGTCTGCCCTCTGTCAAACTCGGATAGATTGCATGCCTCCCCATTCTACACACGGATAGCACGCTCACTTTCACTACATGCACCATGCGTATGACTGAGTAGCAGTCATTCCTCCCAGGTGACACTGATATTGCTTGGACAGGTTTACATAGACAGTATGTCGGTGTTCTTAATGTTCGGCTGATCAGTGTCGTTTGGAATAGTTATGAAGACAGGAAGAGGCTTGTACAGGATAGATTAATGAGAAAAACAGTATAAAATCCAATTTTGGACTGAAGACCCCAACATTGTTATTTTGAACTCGAACATGATTGTGTTGTTGTTGTTGTTGCTGTTGTTATGGTCTTCAGCCCTGAGACTGGTTTGATGCAGCTCTCCATGCTACTCTATCCTGTGCAAGCTTCTTCATCTACCAGTACCTACTGCAACCTACATCCTTCCGAAACTGCTTAGTGTATTCATCTCTTGATCTCCCTCTATGATTTTTACCCTCCACACTGCCCTCCAGTACTAAATTGGTGATCCCTTGATGCCTCAGAACATGTCCTACCAACCGATCCCTTCTTCTACTCAAGTTGTGCCACAAACTCCTCTTCTCCCCAATTCTATTCAATACCTCCTCATTAGTTGTGTGATCTACCCATCTAATCTTCATCATTCTTCTGTAGCACCACATTTCAAAAGCTTCTATTCTCTTCTTGTCCAAACTATTTATTGTCCACGTTTCACTGCCATACATGACTACACTCCATACAAATACTTTCAGAAATGACTTCCTGACACTTAAATCTATACTCGATGTTAACAAATTTCTTTTTTTCAGAAACACTTTCCTTGCCATTGCCAGTCTACATTTTGTATCCTCACTACTTTGACCATCATCAGTTATTTTGCTCCCCAAATAGCAAAACTCGTTCACTATTTTAAGTGTCTCATTTCCTAATCTAATTCCCTCAGCATCACCTGACTTAATTTGACTACATTCCATTATCCTCGTTTTGCTTTTGTTGTTGATCACCTTCTATCCTCCTTTCAAGACACTGTCCATTCCGTTCAGCTGCTCTTCCAAGTCCTTTGCTGTATCTGACAGAATTACAATGTCATTGGCGAACCTTAAAGTTTTTACTTCTTCTCCATGGATTCTAATACCTACTCCGAACTTTTCTTTTGTTTCCTTTACTGCTTGCTCAATATACAGATTGAATAGCATCGGGGAGAGGCTACAACCCTGTCTCACTCCCTTCCCAACCACTGCTTTCCTTTCGTGTCCCTCGACTCTTATAACTGCCATCTGCTTTCTGTACAAATTGTAAATAGCCTTTCGCTCCCTGTAGTTCACCCCTGCCACCTTCAGAATTTGAAAGAGAGTATTCCAGTCAACATTGTCAAAAGCTTTCTCCAAGTCTACAAATCATAGAAACGTAGGTTTGCCTTTCCTTAATCTTTCTTCTTAGATAAGTCGTAGGGTCAGTATTGCCTCACGTGTTCCAACATTTCTATGGAATCCAAACTGATCTTCCCCGAGGTTGGCTTCTGCCAGTTTTTCCATTCGTCTGTAAAGAATTCGTGTTAATATCTTCCAGCTGTGACTTATTAAACTGATAGTTCGGTAATTTTCACATCTGTCAACACCAGCTTTCTTTGGGATTGGAATTATTATATTATTCTTGAAGTCTGAGGGAATTTCGCCTGCCTCATACATCTTGCTCACCAGATGGTAGAGTTTTGTCAGGACTGTCTCTCCCAAGACTGTCAGTAGTTATAATGGAATGTTGTCTACTCCCGGGGCCTTGTTTCGACAAACATGATTAGAAACCTCAAACTGAATGATCATCTCCATGCCAGTCAACATTGCTTCTAAAAGGCTGACTGATGGATGCAGTATTTATTGACTTCCAAAAAGGATTCAAGTCACTACCACAGGACTGGTGATTAAAACAGTACATTGATTTGGGGTATGAAACAGAATTTGTGAATGGATTCAAGATTTTTTGGTGGGTGAGGGGGATTCTTCATGTTATCTTTAATGGTGTATAATTGATAGAAGTAGAAGCAGCTTCAATTGTGTAATAGTGAAGTGTGTGTGACATTTCCAATTAATATTACATATTAATGATTTGATAAATAACATTAGTAATAACTTAAGCCATTTTGCAGATAATACAGTTATCAGTAATGACGTATTGTCTAAAGAAACTGGACAAATATCCTGTCAGATCTTGGTCACATTTACAAAGTGGTGCAAAGAGTGACAACTCGCTTTCAATGTTCAGAAATGTAAAATCGTCCATTTTTGAAAACAGAAAAGTAGTATCCTATGTCGGAAAATAGTCACAATTAGAACCAGTACTAATACTAATCATCATCATCATCATCATCATCACTATTACCAGAGTGAAACAATTTGTGGTTATGAAGTGGAACAGTCATGTTGGATCAGTCATAGGTAGAGCAAGCAGCACACTTTGGCTCATGGGTGGGATACTAGGAAAATGCAGCCAGTTTACAAACAAAATTGTTTACAAAATGCTTGTGTGCTGTATCATACGTTATTGGTCTAATATGTGGTACACATTTCCCTCTGTTGCCTTAAGATGTGTTGTATCATTTGAATCTGGCTTTTAGGTGAGTTATGCCACAAGCTCATTTGTCTCCTTGTAAATTCAGTACCGTTCTATTATTTATTCAATCTACTCATGTAATCTATAGTTTTCTTCAGTAGCATCACATTACAGAAGCTTCTATCCTATTCTTATCCACACTGTTTATCATCCATATTTTGCTTCCAAGCAAGGCTACATTCAAGACAGTCTTTTCAAAAAAGACTTTCTGTTGGTAATATTGTACAGTTTCCAGCCATTACCTGGATCTGTTTGAAACACAAGCCTCTCCATTGCCTTCTGCCTTTCCAACATTTCTGTCTGCAACATCTTCTCCTCTCTTTCATGTGCAGTCCTTCACTCATTTCAGCCACCTGTCTCTTACTCTTCCTCTCAGTCTTTTTCTCTTCTCTTTCATCTCATGTATTTTTCTGGTTATCGTCTTCTCCATTTGTTTAACATGTCCATGCTATCTAACCATGGGTTCCTTTGTCCTATCCTGTAATAGTTCCTCCTTCAGTAATTCCCTGGCCCTCTCATCACTTAACCTTTCCATCTTTGTCACTCCAATACTTCTACTCCAGAACTTCATGTTACTAACTTGTAATGTGCTTTGCTATCTTTGTTACCCAGGTCTCCAAGGCATTGTCCATTGTATAACCCTTTTACTGGCTTTGAGAGACAGATTTGCTCCATATCCAGCATCCATCACTGTTACAGAATGGATCATACAACCCCCCCCCCCCCCACCGTTCTCCAACCTGCACATTTATTTTCTATGGCATTTCTCTCATTCTCCTGTATTAAACTTCTGTCTCCTTGTTTCTCCAAATCATCAAATCTTGAGCAAACACCACTACTTTCATCTTTCCACCAATTACTTGTGTCAGTCTGACCACTGTCTCATATATCACAATAATGAACAGCAACAATGTGAGTCCACCTTCCTGCCTCAAGCTATTATTCTGTTCCAGTCAATCTGATCTTTCTTCCCCCACTTTGACACAGCTCACAATCCCATTGTACATTTGTCTTGTCCTCCATGTAGTCTGCTTTTATACTCCTCTTTACCGCAGTATCTTCCATACTTTGTTTGTACATACACTATCAAATGCTTTTTCAGTATCCAGGAAGGCCACCAGTAGATGTATTCCATATTCATAGTGGAGTTTCTGTATCTGCCTTACAGCAAAAGTTAGGTCTACTGTGGACCATCTTGCTCTGAACCCATGTTGTTCTCTCGTCTCTCCTATTTTTTGTCTGAATTTAAGTTTTCAAAACTTTCTGAAAGATCTTTGCACATTGGCAGGTGGAATAGAAGTTAGTAAAGTTTCCAACATTTACATTTCTATTCATCTCTGAAACATTCATTTCATCGGGAAACTTTACAGTCTGCACTTTATGTCCCTTTTATTTCTATCATTGTTTGTTATTTTGCTACCCAAATAGCAGATCTCATCCGCTACTTTTAATGTATCATTTCCTACCCTGAGTACAGTGGTTTAATTTGACTGTATTCCGTCACCGATGTTTTACTATTATTTATGTCCACCTTATAACATATTTTTGAGACACTACCCTTTCCACTCAACTGGTATTCCTAGTTCTTTGCTGTCTTTGTTGGAATTACACTGTCAGCAGTAATATTTAAATATTTTGACATCTTCACCAACATTCATTTATTTCAAAACTTTCTCCTTGATTACTGTTGTTGCTTGCCCAATATACAGATTGAATAACATGTGTTACAAGCTTCTGCTCTGTTTCACTCTCTTCTCATTTACTGCTTCCTTTTAAAAGCCTTCAACTCTTAGTGTTGCTTCCTGAACCTTTTGATCTCTTTATTTATCCCTGAAGCTTCTGATTTTCGTGTAGCATACTCCACTTATCTGTGCTAAAATGGAATCCAAATACAGACCGTAATTCTCCACTCCCAAATTTTCATCTACTTTTTTGTGATGCATGTTTCATTTTCAGTTTGTTCCTTGTAGTTTGTTTACAATTGTATAAATGTTGCAGGATATGGCCCCAGAACAACATGCAAGTTCTGCCTTTGATGTGATGGCCATCAAACAAGAGCCAGTAAGTAATATTAATTTGAGCATTTATGTTATTCATTAACATGAGGCAGTATAAAGAAATAAACTTAAAAAGCAGCAACTCTTTTATAAAGAAAGAGGAAAATAAGTCTTTGTGAAAGAATTTATTGCCTAACACAATCACATAGACTTTCAAATATAAATTACTGGCTGCTTTAGATCTTTTGTTACCAGGATTTGCTTCAGTCAATGTGTGTCACTTTTTTTGTGATAACATGGTACAAGTTTGACTGCTTTTTAGTGCTATTATTTAAAGTCTTAAAGCTGAAATGTGCGCATTTACATTTCTAATGATTATTGCTTTCCAGTACTTTACCTAAGCCTAGAATCAACAAAGCTGCATTTTATATGTTTTATGGATAGTCAGCCCATAATTTTTTTTTGCCTTATTGCACTGGCTAGGTGTGTTGTTTTAGAGAATGTTTACCCCTCACATTTAATAACTTCACCACACTCTTGTTGTGTTAGTTTGTAACAGCAGAACTGATATTGATATATAATAAACCACATTTAATTGATAAAAGTGGAAGTAATTTCATGCATGTCCTGGGGAGCCCTTGCATTTCATTTTAATTACTTGATGGACAGTATTGAAATTGCAGTTATCTGTAATGGAGTATTATCTGAAAAAAAGCTGTACAAATATCCAGTCAAATCTTAGTAACATATTCAAAGTGGTGTGGAGAATGGCAACTGGTTTTAAATGTGAAACTGTGCATTTCACAAAACTGAGAAAAGTGTACGGTATGTCTCCAATATCAGTGGGACACAGTTGGAAACAGTCCACTAATACTAATACCAGTTTATAACAGTTTATGGGGACATGAAATTGAATAACATAATAAAACAAGTGGTTCATGTGTGGATACTGCGAAAACGCAATGAGTCTACAAAGAAGATTGTCTACAAAATATGTGTGACATTCCATAGAATGTTGCTCCAATATATGGTTCACACTTCCCTCTGTTGCCTAAAGAAGTGTGTCAACTGAACTTTTCTTTTAGTCAAGTTGTGCCACAAGCTCTTTTCTCCCCATTGCTTTTGATTGCTTGTTCAGTCTGTCTGTGTAACCTACAGTACTCTTTAGTAGCTCCACATTAAAAATGTTTCTGTTCTCTTCTTATCCTCAGTGCTTATTATCCACTTTTCTCTTCCATATAAGGTTATAATCCTGACAGTCTTTTAACAGAAAAGATTTTATCATCTTATATAGTGCCCAGTCACTGATGGCTGACCTTTCCACTATCACCTTGATCCAATCTTCCTCTTTCATTTACACACAGTCCTTCACTCCTTTTAGCAACCTCTTTGTATTTTCCCTCCCTTTTCATCTCATGTACCTTTCTGGGTATCCTCTTCTCCTTCATTTGCTTGACATGCCATAGAATCTAAGCCTCGATTCCTCTTTGCTAGCCTGTATTGGTTCCTCATTCACTAATTCTCTGGTACTCTCATTCCTTGACCTATCCATCTTTGTCACTCTAACACCATTTCTCGAGAATTTAATTCCACTAACTTGTATTTTGCTTCTCTTTCTTCTTTTCGTTACCAATGTTTCTGATGCATATGCCAGGACTGGAACTTAGAATACCTGATACACTATGTGATCAGGAGCATCCGGACACCTGGCTGAAAATGAGTTACAAGTTTGTGGCGCCTTCCATCGGTATTACTGGAAATGAATATGCTGTTAGCCCACCCTTAGCCTTGATGACAGCTTCCACTCACAGGCATATGTTCAATCAGGTGCTGGAAGGTTTCTTCGGGAATGACAGCCCATTCTTCACGGAGAGCTGCACTGAGGACAGGTATCAATGTCGGTCGGTGAGGCCTGGTATGAAGTCGGTGTTCCAAAACACCCCAAAGGTGTTCTGTAGGATTCAGGTCAGGGCTCAGCGCAGGCCAGTCCATTACAGGGATGTTATTGTCATGGAACCTCTCCACCATAGGCTGTGCATTATGAACAGGTGCTTGATCATGTTGGAAGGTGCAGAAAACATCAATGTAGGCCATGCAAAACAAGGGGTGCAAGCCCCTCCATGAAAAACAAGACTACACCATAACACCTCCGCCTCCAAACGTTACTGTTGACACTACACAAGCTGGCAGATGATGTCCACTGGGCATTCGCCATACTCACACCCTGCCATTGGAGCGCCACATTGTGTATCGTGATTCGTCACTCCGCACATCAGTTTTCCCACTGTCCAATGTTTCTGCTCATTATACCAAGCGAGGCGTTGTTTGGTATTT
The DNA here is from genome assembly GCF_021461395.2 of Schistocerca americana. NCBI lineage: Eukaryota > Metazoa > Arthropoda > Insecta > Orthoptera > Acrididae > Schistocerca > Schistocerca americana. The sequence continues at coordinate 46,451,270 of NC_060127.1, forward strand.
ATCGACGTAATGTGTGGCTTATGAGCTGCTGCTCGACCACTTATTCCAAGTTTTCTCACCTCCCGCCTAACTGTCATAGTACTTGCAGTGGATCCTGATGCAGTTTGGAATTCCTGTGTGATGGTCTGGATAGATGTCCGCCTATTACACATTAAGACCCTCTTCAACTGTCGGCGGTTTCTGTCAGTCAACAGACGAGTTCGGCCTGTATGCTTTTGTGTTGTATGTGTCCCTTCATGTTTCCACTTCACTGTCACATTGGAAACAATGGACGTAGGGATGATTAGGATTGTAGAAATCTCACATACAGACATATGACTCAAGTGACACCCAATCACCTGACCATGGTCGAAGTCCGTGAGCTCTGTAGAGCTCCCCATTCTGCTTTCTCACAATGTCTAATGACTACTGAGGTCTCTGATATGGAATATCTGGCAGTAGGCGGCAGCACAATGCACCCAATATGAAAAACACATGTTTTGGGGGTGTCTGGATACTTTCGATCACATAGTGTGTGTAACTTTTGATGGTTTGAGGGTTGTGTTTGCTCCATATCAGGCTTCAAACAAGCACACACAGTGGAATGCTTAAGCTTATCTCCCCGACTCATTTATTTCTTTGGCATTTCTTTCATTCTCCTGTGTAAAGCTTCCCAGATACATGTAACTCCTCATGTTCCTCAGTTGTTCTGCACTGATTTTTATTCCAGGTGTGACTCGCTCCTTCTTCATGGCTGTCACCATCATTTGACAGTAATTTACACTAAACTCAATCAGATAACCTTGTACTATTTATTGCTATATGTCCAGTTGCTCCTGCACTTTCTCCTTCTTTCTCCAAATCATGAAATTGTATGTAAACCCAATTGCTTTCATCTTACATTCACCAGTTGTGCTACTCTGATCATTATCTCATCCATCACAACAGTGAAGAGCAATGAGGAAGATGCATTTTCCTGTCCCAAGCCATAACTGTGTGCAGTCAGTCTGATCTCTCTACTCCCAAGTTCACGCAGCTCACACTCGCATTGTACATGTCTCTTATCCTAAGTATAGTCTGCTTTTCTGCTACTCTGTTCTACAGGTACTTCCATATCTTGTTACTACATACACTATCAAATGCTTTTACAATGCCCACAGAAGTCATCAGTGGATCTGTAGGGCCGCCTACTCCCAGGCTGGAAATCGCTACTGTTGTCAGGATGAAGTCCAAGGAAATTCTGTGGCATCACTATGCACAGTAAAACAGGATTAAATATTGCTTCATTTATTTCTCTGAATGCACGTCGTTGCCGTATCTTGGTCGGCAGTCGGTGGCTTAGCAAGACGCTGAGGACTCTGCCTCTGTAACCGTGCACAATTGAAAAAGTGTTGCTGGTGAAGAATTTTGTGCATGAACTGATCTCTCGATTATGTTCTATAAATGTTTGACAGGATTCATGTGGCTGGCCATATCAATCACTTGAATTGTCCAGAATGTTTTTCAAACCAATGATGAGCAATTGTGGCTGTGACATGGTGCATTGTCATTCATAAAAATTTCATTCTTTGGCAACATGAAGCCCATGAACGACTGAAAATGACCTCCAAGAATCCGAACGTAACCATTTCCAGTCGATGATTGGTTCAGTTAGACCAGGGGACCCAGTCCATTTCATGTACACACAGCCTATACCTTTATGGAGCCACCACCAGCTTGCACATTGCCTTGTTGACAACTTGGGTCCATGGAATTGTGGGATCTGCACCACACTCAAACCCTACCGTCAGCTCTTATCAACTTAAATCAGGACTCATCTGACCTGATCATGGTTTTCCAATCATCTATGGTCCAACTGATATGGTTATGAGCCCAGGAGAGGTGCTGCAGGTGATGCTGTCGTGTTAGTAAAGGCACTCACCTCGGTTGTCTGCAGCTGTAGCCCATTAACGCCAGATCTTCCTGCACTGTGCTAACGGATGTGTTTGTCATATGTCAGACATTTATTTCTAAGGTTATTTCACGCAGTGTTGGTTCTCTGTCAGCACTGATAACGCTGTGCAACCGTGGCTGCTCAGTCATTAAGTGAAGGCATTTGGCCACTAGATTGTCTGTGCTGAGAGGTAATGCATGAAATTTTGTATTCTCAGCACATTCTTGCCACTGCGGATCTCAGAATATTGAATTCCCTAATGATTTCCAAACTGGAATGTCCACTGTGTCCTAATCAAACTAGCATCACAAGTTGAAAGTCTGTTAATTCCTGTTGTGCAGCCACAATCACGTTGGAAACCTTTCTGCATGAATCACCTGAGTACAAGACACAACTCCGTCAATGCCCTGCCCTTTATACCTTGTGTATGTGATACTATTGCCATCTGTATATGTGCCTATTGCTATCCATGACTTCTGTTATCTCAGTGTAATGCTGCATCAGCCATGTACTCATACTGATGACATGTAGTGAGCAGTTTGTAGTCTGTAGTGTTAAGGCATGCCCCTTTAGAAACTCTGCTCAGACATGGCGATGATTACGGCATGTGTGTGTTGTCTCGCACACCAGTCTGGGACTACTCTGTCCCTCCCAGGTCACATCATGTGTTATCCCATCAGATGGACCACACTGTCCGATGCCATGAGATTGTGTCAAAAACTGATCCTGGCTCAACAATTCTGTAGGCCTCCTGACCCAAGCAATGCTGGAGTTTAGAGCAGTTTGAGCACCAGGCTGGAATGGCGTCAGAAGGTCACTGGACTGGACATTGGTGATGGCTGGTACCGAAGGGTGACTTCTATCACCCATGGCTACAGATCGGTGGTCATCTCATAAGGTGGCAGGAGTATGGCCAGTACTTGAACAGTCTTATAAACTAGATGTTACAATACAGTAATCAGAAAAGGAGTGCGAATGACATGATTGCCATCTATCCTGTTTGTTGACTGCCTCTAGCCTAGCGAGGTGGGGTATTTACGGCGTCGAGGACTGATTCTGATTTTTGATGTCATTCGTCACAACTGAATCAGTTCAGCTTTTTATGATTTGTTAGCATTCTTCTGTTCTGCTAAATGTGCTTAACCAGTTTATTTTAGTATCTTTAACTGCTTTGTCAAACCCTTGACAAATGTTGTTGTGCCCTCGTTAGTGCTTCTTACACAATGTTAAGATAGTAATAGGTGGTCTCCACTTGTCTAACGCTCACTCAGAAATGTTAATGTCGCACTCTTGGTGAGTGACTAACTGTGTCATAATGTTTATGCCTAGTGGCTGGTTCATGTTGATACTTCTGTGTACTTGAGCAATGCTGTTCTGCTTGGACTTCAAAAATTTCACTCTCCTGTTCCCTTACTGTCTTGATGTGTAACAGATCTTTTCCATATTCATAGTTTTGCTCCTGTGGCTATCTTACAGTGATAATTAGATATTCTGTGAATGTTTCTGCTCTAAATGCATGTTGCTGTTCTCTCATCCTTCCACCTATTTTGTCCGAATTGGTCTTTCCAAAAGTTTCTCAAAGATCTTTGCACAATGGCTCTTGGTATAGAAGTGAGAAATGACTTTCAAACACTTAAATTTCTCTTTGATTCCAGAACAAATTTCTCTTTTTCAGAAACACTTTTCTTGAGATTAGAAGTCTGCATTTCATTGCTCTCTTACTCCTAAATTTGTTAGTTATTTTGCTGCCCAAGTAGGAGATCTTGCCTACAACTATTACTGTCTTATTTCCTGACCTATGCCCTCAGTATGACGTTGTTAATTAACTATATTCCACCACTTATGTTTTGCAATTATAGATGTTCATCTTATATTTTCAAGGCAGAATCCACTCCTTTCGACTTATGTTCGTAGTTCCTGCTGTCTCTCTAGGCATTCATTGGCAGCAGTAATCCTAAACAGCTTTCATTTTTCATCCCTGAACATTCATTCATTTCCAAAATATCTTTCTCCTTCTTAAATTAAGAAAATTGTATATTCTCCTGAAAATAAAAGCTCATCTGGATCTGATGGTGTTTCTGACAGGTTACTAAATATTTGTTATCATACGATAGACCCTCTCTTATCTGCAGTATGTAGTGCATGACTAATTCATCACATTTTTTCAGAGTAATTGAAATATACCATTGTTAAATGCCCCGTAAGAAAGGTGACAGGGAAGACGTCATTAACTGCTGACCTGTTTCTCTACATTATTATCCAAAATTTTTGAGAAGGTGATTTATTGTACTGTGCAATAGTAATATTCTCAGTACATCACAGTTTGGATTCCAGGAGAGTTTCTCTACTGAGAATACCATTTACATGTTCACTCTCCAAATTTTGCAAACATTAAATTACAGAATAGCACTGGTTGATGTTTTCTGTGACGTATCTAATGCGTTTGACTGTTCGAATCACAGTATTCCACTAGATAAATTGAGGTTTAGTGCAATTCTTGCTACAGCCAATCAATGGATAAAGTCATATCAAACCAAGAGAGTGCAGAAAGTTGTACTTAATAAATCAATCCATGTAATCAGGTGAGATTCTTCTTTCCGGGAAGAAATCAGATATGGAGCTGTCCAAGAGGCAGTCCTAGATCTGCTGCTGTTCCTAGTATACAGGGTGTTTCACAGTTCATGTTGCATACTTAGGGTGTTTGCAGGAGATACGTAGTAGATAAAGTTCTATGCAGGAACCTATGTCTGAAAATGTCATTCAGTGATACTACAGAATGTTAAAGTTACAGTCACCAGTGCCTGTAAATGTGTGTATATTCAGGGTGATTCCATGATGATGATACAGACTTTCCAGGTGAAGGAGGAGGATAAATGTTTCAATCTCGGGTAAGATCCCTGTCCCAGAAATGTATGGGTTGGAAGTTACAAGCGAAAACTATTTTGATACATCTGACAATGGAATACATGTACCGGTACAGTTGTTGGTATGCAACTTTCAGAGGTGGTAGTAAGGACCAGAAGAAGAAAAAATGTCTGATGAACATGGGCTCTAAAATGCATACATGAGGAGCTATGAGCACTTGTTCATCTTCCGTAGTGTGAAACACATCTCCTCTATTGAACAAGTGCTCAGAGCTCTTAAAGTAAGCGTTTTACAGTTCTTGATTACCAGACATTTTTTTCGTCATTTGGTTCCAGTACAATGACCTTTACTTCAAATTGATATCTTCTCCATCATCCTTGAAAGTTTGTAACATTATAACAGAATCTCCCTGTATATACATAATTTATGGACACCAGTACCTATAACTTTTTTTATGCTCTGTAGTGTCATTGGCTGTTGATTCCAGACGTAGGTTGCTATGTAGAACTTATTGTACTAAGTGCCCCTAGAAGTCTGTAACATGAAATATGAAACATCCTTGTGTAAACAATCTTCTCACCAATATACAACAATAAAACAATTAAAAAATGGAAAATCCAGGATGGAATTTAACAATATACAAAAAGGATAGTTGCTACTCGCCATATAGCGGAGATGATGAGTTGCAGAAAGGAGCAACAAAAGGACTGTTAGAAAGCTAGCATTCAGCCAACAAGGCCTTCATCAAAAATAGACACCACACACATGCACGCACACGCACACACACATACACGCACACATACACGCACACGCACACGCGCACGCGCGCACACACACACACACACACACACACACACACACACACACATACACGCACACACACATACACGCGCGCTCGTGCGCACACACACACACACACACACACACACACACACACACACACACACACACACAGAGTCTCTGGCAGCTGGAGCCAGCTGCAAGAGATTGTGGTCGCGCGCGCACGTGTGTGTGTGTGTGTTTGTGTGTGTGTGTGTGTGTGTGTGTGTGTGTGTGTGTGTGTGTGTGTTGTTTATTTTTGAAAATGGCCTTGTTGGCTGAAAACTAGCTTTCTGCGACTCAGCATCTTCGCTTCATGGTGAATAAAAAAAGCAGTTCTTTTTGTGGAGTAGTAGTACTGTAATCACTCCAAGAATATATACAGCAACAAAAGAATTGCTAAACAATGTTCTTAAAACTATCACTGACTGGTTTTGTATAGTGGCCAAGAGAGCTAGCCAAAATTAATGTGCTCTCCAATAAATAAACATTATTTATACTCATAAATGAAATAAACCAAAACAGTCATTCATACATTAATATATGTCACTTGCTTCCATTCTACTGACAGTCATAGATGTTGCACTGGGAGAGTTCTGAAAACTGCAATGTCGATGGGGTTTTATCAGTGGGTAGCAACAGTGGCTCGAGGATGCTCCAAGAGAGTGTTTCAGATGAGGGGAAAGCCCATAACCAGCAAAGGTAGCATGACTGTTACAGAAAGATGGCTCTGTCACATGGGTTGCGATCCGCGAGTGACAGTGAGTTGCACACTGATGGGTTGCAGGTATGGGGCACCCGGCAGGGCGCGGAGAGAAGACGCGAACGTGATGCCGAGGATTGGATTGTTCCGAGGCGAAGGGAACTTGGACCGAGTAACTAGCGATGGCGGTCAATGGTTGGCCCTTCACAACTTCCATTGTGAAACTGTCTCTGGTTGGCCATGTGGTGTATTTTATAGCCAGCCGGTGAAAGAATACTGCTGTGGGGATTGGTGGGCAAGTGATCCTGGGAAGAAGAATTGGTGCCCACGATGGCGGATCTAATTGCAGTACCTCTAGTAGTGTAGCTGGTGCTGTGTGTTGCCGTGACGGATGCAGGAGATACGGTTGACAACAAATGCAGTGTGCCTAAGTTGTAGTTGTATTATTCATTTTATGTATCGTGTTCTGGTATTGCCGGCAGCTTGGAGATGTGGTAGCCCAGAGTACACACCTGTGTTGTGTAACAGTGGATACTGTAACTGATTTTATGTGAATGGCCTCTCTCTTTCGATTTTGAAAAGACACAACACATTCAGTTCTGGACATCTAGAGATACTGCACTAATGATAAGTGTAAGATTCGGTGAGGAAATATCAAATAGGTTGGAAACTTCAAAATTGTTTGGAGCCAGAGAATTCAAACTGGAACTTCTAAAACAACTTAGTTCATCCATATTTGCACTTAGAATCATTGAAAATGTTGGGGAGAGAGAAATCAGTAATGGACATATTTTGCGTATTTTCATTCAGTAACATCATAATGGAATAGTGTTCTGGGGTAACTTTTAGAAAGAAAGTCTTCATTACTCAAAAACATGTAAGTATGATCTGCAGTGCTTACCAATGGTCTTTTTGTAGACATCTGTTCAAGGGGTTAAACATTTACAATTCATCTTCACTGTATATTTATTCCCTTGTAAGGTTTGTAGTAAGAAATTCATTGTAGTTCAAAAGGAATAGTGTACATAATTACAATACTAGAAGGAAAAAAGAAGTTATTTGTTCCACATTAAGGTTGTCTTTAGCATTGAAAGGGGTTCACAGGGCCGCAACTAAAATTTTGTATCACGTACCTATACAGTTCCTATTCAGTGGAAGAATTTCTATCAGTGGAAATGTGTAAAAGGTGGTGTGTAGGAATTACTAACTCACATCCATGTTAAAAAAAGTTATTTCTTGCCCATTGTACAGATGGAATAATGTGGGTTACGAGCTTCTATTCTATCTCATTCCCTTCTCATTTACTGCCTCCTTTTAAAATCCTTCAACTCTCAGGACTGCTTTCTGGAAATATTGTAGATTATCTTTTGATCTCTCTATTTATTCCTGAAATTTCAGAATCCCATATAACATGTTTTGCTTGCCTTTGTTAACTCTTGCTCTAAAACTTTGTATATAAATGTATGTGTGCAACCTACCTTCAAAGGGTCAGTTTTACTTCTGGTTTTTCTACATTCTCTGGAGCCCAAACTAATCGCACCCCAGATCAGCTACTGTCAGTTTTTCAATCCTTCTGTATGTAATTCATGTTAATATTTTACAACAGCGACTTATAAACTCATGGTTCAGAAACACCTGTCAGTAGCTACCCTCTTTGCAATTGGTATCTGTTTCAACTTGGGTATTTTGTTTTTCTATCAAATTCTTTTTGCAGTATCTTATCTTCCATCTCATTTTTTTGTCTAATTCCTTGTCCTTTGTGTAATACTATCTTCAAATTTGTTTCCCCTGTATGCTCCTATATATTCCTTTCAGTTTTCCCTTCCTTGCTTAGTACTGGCTTCCTATTAGAGTTTTTGATGTTCATGAAACTGCTTCTCTTTTTCAAGCAGGGTATATAATTTTGCTGTACATGGCATTTATCTTTGCCATTGTTATGCATGCTTCTGCAGCATCAATCATAAAATTCATGGTTTTTCATTTTGAAATTCCTATAAATTTCATTTATTAGGCATCTATAATACATTTGGCCCATTTCATTTTTATATTTTCTCTTTTTATCAATCAAATTTAATATACACTGTGTGGTGGAAGAATTTTTACTTGTGGTGTCTGTGGGGCTATTTGATTCTCTGCTACTCTCCCTCTTTCATGAGTCAAAGTTACTCATTCTTTTTCTGTTGTATTCCTTTTCCATGCTGCAGTTAGTAATCATCTAATTCTCTGATTTGTAGTCCAATGGTCTTGGTTTGTTTCAGCTTATCCAGGTCCCATCTCTGATATCCTGCCTTTTTTTCAGTTTCTTCAGATTTAGCCTGTGATTCATGATCAATATATCATGGATTATAGTTCACATCTGCTCCTGAAATTTTTTGCAGTTTGAAACCTGGGTTTTAATTCTCAGATTCCATGACAGTACAATAATTTGAAACTTAACCAATTGCAGTAGATATTGTCCAAGTATAATACCTTCTTTCATTATTGTTAGAACAGTTGAGGTCTGTACAAAATTCTAGCAGACCACTTCCTCTTTCATTGCTTTTACACTTAATTCATGTTCTTATGTTTTTTCTTCTTGCACTGTTACACTTAGTTAATTTTTTCTTTCTCTTAATGTACTCAATATCTTGTTTTAATTCATCTTTTTCTCAGTCTCTTCATAATCTGCACAGATAGCAGACATGTATATTCTGGTAGGTCATGTCTTTGTGTATGTCTTGGCTTTGATAATCAGTCAATTATTCTTTTTATATTAGTTCACCAATATTTATATTGTCTTGTTAATTATTAAACTTACTCCTGCTGAAACCCTAATAATTTTTCTTTTTATACTCACGATATCATTTTCTTTTTGTTTGTGGTTAGTAAGATATAAACTGGTAATATGTTTCGTTATACTTCTGTATCAACAATATTAGTTTTTTATTTTATATTCTGTCCTATTTGTTGTTGTCATGCAGTAATAACAATACTCTGTTAATATGTAATGTTTGTTGGCACAGCTTTGACACATTTTCTTCTCCTGTAGTTTATTTCGGGTGAGGAAAGTAATTAGCCCATTTCTATAAATGAGAGACACTGAAACAATTGTAGAGATTCACCTTGTTACTTTTACTGTATTTTCTAAGGGAAAAAACAAAAATGCGCTTTGTGTTTTGAGAAGTCTTCAAAAATCTGCGTCCATATTTCCCATTTAATCTGCAATAGACTGTCAAACCCTTTGTATATGCTTTTATTTATTATTTTTTTTTTTTTTTAATTCCATATTGTGTTTCCACATGATGGTCTTCTCTTTTATTTTGCATATTGAATACGAACAGAATGACAGACACACAATGTATGTGCTCTGTTGCTCCACCCTGGTTCGTGTATAATTGGCAAAGGCAGTTGCTAATCACAAGCGAAACTTCTCTCAGAAAGAAGAGTAATTTTTCACTGTTTAAGAATCTGCTCTTTAACCATATTTCATTCTCATTACTGAGCTCTTGTATTATCAGTGTTTAGTCTACAGAATTTTCATGCATTATGAAATAACACTGAACTGTCTGTTTCTTCGTATAATCAGTTGTCAACTGTATTTATAGCAAGGGAGTGCTGTTGCTCTGAGGAAACTAGCACCTGACTGGAAGGTGGAAAAAGTTCTTAAACACACGCAACAGTGAAGAAATGGGAGTGAGTGAAGGATTTCACAAGGATAACATTATAGATTGTGATGAGATTGAGCTCTGTGCAATTTAGATAAAATTGTTCATTGAGACATCATGTTTTTGAAAACTCCCATTATTGGGTAGAATTTTAGGGATATAAGCAAAAAATAAATAAATAAATAAAAATAAAAATACATTGCATGGTATGCTGCTAAGATGACTTACATTATTAACTATACTTAAACTTATACTTTTGTTATTATTTGGAAGTAGCTGCTACAATGTATTTATATTTTAAAAATGCCACCATCCTATATACATTCTCATATGCTGCTATGACGAGCCACTTCTATTGATCACGTAGTTAAACAGCTGTTGTTATTAATTGGAGATAGCTTACACATATAGGAAAGAACAATATGTAATACTACAGGCTTATTATATGGAAAATGTAGAGAACACTACTGCAACAAATTCTTGAGTACGGTTTGAATGTTTGGGATCCCTACCAGGTCAGATTAAAGGAAGACATCGAAGCAATGGGGAAGAACATAGTTGGTCGTGGTGACCAGAAAGGGGTATAGAACAATTAAGAGTGGTGTAATTGCCAACTTCCATCCTATAATTATAAATGTGTCAAACCTTTGACCAAATAAAATGAAAACAGGACTCCAAATACGGCTAGAATTCACTGGTCTACAAATCTAGATATTTTCACCTAGTTTTGCTGTGATGTATGCTTTACTCTCAGTAGTTTAACTTCAGTTATGTTTATCTTACAGGAGATGGCCTCAGGACAACATACAAGCTCTATCTGTGATTCAGTTACCATCAAACAAGAGCCAGTAAGTCCACCAGACCCATATAAAATTTTACATATAAATTAAATGTTATCCAGAGACGTATGAGACATCAGTGATGACATATTTGACATCAGTGTGTGTCACTTTTTTTTTTTGTGATAATGTTATACATGTTCGACTGGTTTTCTGTGTTGTTTTAAGTTTGAAAGCTGCTGTAAATGTCTCTGTCTGCCTTTGAAGTGATTGTCATTTTCAGATTCCTTATTGAAGACTTTGATTCAACAAGGCTGCATTTTGTTCATTTTATGGCCTGTCAGCGTGTGATGTTTTTTTACCTCAGTTTTTCTCGTGTTTCCTCCTCATTTTTTATGACTTCACTCTTCTCATGTTTTGCCAGTTTGTAACAACAAAACTAACTTAGATTAATAATTTCACCCCTCAGAAATGTTTGACAAACATGAAAGTGTCTGAATTGTCTGTGTTTGCCTGTTGATCTTATTAAGGTTTTGTGATAGTCTTAATCCAGGAGAATTTATTTGTTAATGGTATACATGATCTATAGATCTATATATGTGATCAAGTTGCTTGTATGTGGAACAAGTCAGTACATACTATGTAGAGGACATTAAAAAGGGAAAAAAAGTTGAATATTTTGAGAGATTGTAGAACTCACCCAAACAAGAGGATAAGTACAATGCATGTGGATCTGGAAAAGCATATTTTTTTAGACCAGAAAAATTGATCATAGAAGGTGCTCAATCTGAACACCATCCATAAAAATGCATATTTCTGCTGTACAGCATTATGAATCACTATTTCTTTAAAGTCAACCTGATTGTTGTTTTACACGCTGTGAAACAGAGTCCAAGGTGAGGTCCTTTTTCAACCAATTCAACCAGCTCAGTGGTCATACATAATAATATAAATAAATAATTATATTGAGCCCCATTTAACCTGTCAGTAGCATGTGTGGCTCTGTTAATCTATCAACAAGTATGTCTGTCTGTGCATTTATGGAGAAACGGTGCCGATTTCCTCTTTCTGGAATTGCATGGGGATTTTTGTAAAACCAGATATGATGGTTATGAGACGTCACAATGCCCAAAATGTTTCTTTTGTCCATTCATGTAGCTTCCTGAGCGTTGAGCAAAATCACACTCGCGACCACGGCCAGTATCCTTGCCCTAGTAACTATCTGTGGCATGCAAGACAAATCGCGTGACATACTGCTCTGTAGGTTTAATCATAAACATTTATGGATGGCTCCAGATTAATCCTCTGTATGGCTACACTGTAAAATGTGTCTAATAAGTGTTACTGTCTCTCTTTGGCTTGTGAGACTTGGTTAAATTCTCATTACTACAAACTCAATAATTAAAATCCATGTAGCTATCGAACTATTCTCAGCAGAATTCTGTAAAAAAAAAAAAAAATATATATATATATATATATATATATATATATATATATATATATATATATATCCCCCCCTGAATTAAGTTTCGTCAAGTCCACTATGCTTGGTGAACTCTACATCCAGATGACTAATGCTTCCACGTCTTCTTATCAATTACCTGCAGTCTCAGCACAAGGCAACAGTCACCTAGAATAATGTATTTGCACAAATATAGGCCACACTTTTGTTACTAAATTTTGACTTGAAAGATCATGGTGCAGCCTATTATAAAGATTATTTTCCCTCTCAGATCATAAATCAGTTTGAAATTGGCCTGTACATATGCCTTGTGGATTGAAATTTATACCATGACAAGTTACTTCAGTTACTTTTGTAAACCATCAAAGGCTTATGAAGGAAAAGCTTATACCTTGTTCCTAAGTACAGTAAATTTCTTGAGAAAAGAAACTACTGCACCACTGCTTTTCAGCACCACATGTATGTATGTATGTATGTATGTATGTGCTCACTGGATTCCCCTACATTATTTACTGTACTACTGTTCGGCATATCCATAGAGACCAGCGTTTGATCTGTGTTTCCTGTTTTGGAATGTAAGTAAAAATTTTTGTGTTGAAGCTGGATCACGCGATGCTGTAACAATATCAAACTGTTTTCATAAGCAGGAGTCAGTTTTTGCATAGTCAGAGTTCTGCAGTGAACTTTAAATTTCTTTTGTGATTTTTTTTTTTTCTTCAGTTTTTTTATGTGCTACTTTTCAGCCTTCAATTTGAATCATTTCCGTTGTAGCAGCATATACACATTTCCTATTTTGAACTACAAAATTGAGCACATCTTTCTGCATCTCGATATGTATTCCTTTGCATAATACATAGCTGATAACTTGAAGTTGCTCATTTGCTATGCAGAGTTGCTAATATAATTTACTGTCTGCATGATGTACGTGGTGGTAGTACTTCATAATAGGAGATAAATTTAGTTGTGTGGCCTATGTTCAAGATTTACTTTTTACTATAATCTCGTGTCACTAGTTTAGGTGTGGCCTACATTCACACACAGCCTATATTTGTGCAAATATGGTAAATGGAAAGAAACTAAAAAAAAAAAGTCCGCATCTCGTGGTCGTGCGGTAGCGTTCTCGCTTCCCACGCCCGGGTTCCCGGGTTCGATTCCCGGCGGGGTCAGGGATTTTCTCTGCCTCGTGATGACTGGGTGTTGTGTGCTGTCCTTAGGTTAGTTAGGTTTAAGTAGTTCTAAGTTCTAGGGGACTGATGACCATAGATGTTAAGTCCCATAATGCTCAGAGCCATTTGAACCATTTTTGAACTAAAAAAGAATTCCAGACCTACACATTCTCAATAAATTCAAGATTGTTGTAGTCCTTCCACATATGAAAAATAACTTTGTTCATCACAAAGGAACAATAACTTGTGACTTTAAAACACTAACTCCACCCTCCAGAGTCCACAACTTGTCCGTCAACCTTGCTAGGGCTGCCAGTGGACAATTTAGTGAGCTCCAACCTGTTTATGAATCTATTTTCGCATTAAGCCGTTTCATCCTACTGGAATCAGGAACAGTAATATAGGCCTTTCCATTGGCTATTTCTTGCTGCCACTAATAGAACTTTCTACTAGGACCTTCAAAAGTTTCTGTCCAAAGGATGTCAGAGAATAGTGGGCATCACAGGAAATCACAATCCTATAAACTAGCCGTGTAGGCTCTGGCCACAATCCATTTAAGAGAATTAAGGGGAGATGCTCCCACTAACTGTAGGCTGGAGAAAACCTCTTTCCTCTGGATAGTGGCTCTGGCACAGACAATAGCTCTCTGATGAGCACACAGGCAAGGCCAGGAAGTGATATGTTGCACACCCTCTCTCATGAAACCCACATTGTAAGTTAACAAAATTTTGGATGTAACCAGTGGTTCTGAATCACACTTTTGCAAGTCCTGTTGAGAGAAATGCAATGTACCTCAGTGTAACTTATGTTCTATTGGGCTTCCACAGGTAATTAGTGGTGGAAAAGAGAAAAAAATGTACTGAATGAGTTGTACATACATACACACACTACCACAATAGTAAACATAAAAATTAAGTCATCTGTGTAAGTAGGAAGTCTGCATGACACATGCCCAGAGTTGTGAGTAACTTACGGTACAATAGCACACATTGACACAACAGAAACTACAACGCAACACAGATCGAACAACTGACTACAGACTGCCTAAGGTTTAGAAAGAGATGTACTTAGAGTACAGTGATGCAAAAGGATTTCAGAACACTGTTGACATTGTTGATGGAGCACCAAGTAGCGACTGTGCTTGTATCCATAAGAAAAGTTTCCCCATCCCTTCTGTGAGCAAGAGTTCAGATCTTAGAGAGTACGTCTTTCTGGGCCCCAGTTTATTGAACTTACTTTTCTTGTTTCAGTGTATACCAACACTTCTCAAAATATTTGGCACTTTTTTAACGGCTTGTAGATATTACATGTCATATAAATAATTATTGATACAACAATGATAGTGAAATACACTGATCAAGTGGAGCATTGTGACCACTGTCCTCGGCAAGACTGAATGCCACCTAGAGGCACTGTGGACAAGTGACGCAGTAAGGAATGTATAAAACCAAAGAAAAGATGAATGGGGAATTATTCTAGAGGTGATACAGTCTCCAGATTGAGAAATCTACTGACGTAAGTGACTTTGACAAAGGGCAGAATGTTACTGCCTGGCACCTCACAAGGAACATTCCAGAAATGGTGAGGCAGGTCAGGTGCTTGCTTGATGGTGTCATGCACATCTGGGGAAAGTAGTTAAATGACAGTTAAACCATTAGTAGGTGACAAGGTGTCAGAAGTCTACACCCCGTCACAGTCTGTGGGTGTCAGAGGCTTGCCTGCCTTGCAAAACAGCAGATCTGATGGCATAATAGAATGCTGGTGCAGGCACAGCTGTTTTCGGGCACACTGTACAGCACACATTGCTGAATATGGGGCTCTGCAGAAGATGGCTGTATGTGTTCCCATACTGACCCAACACATCATCATTTATGACTGCAATGGATACAGAGTCTTTGAGATTGGACTGTGGATTAATGGAAAAATGTGACCTAGGCGGATGGATCACACTGGCAGGTGCAAGCTCTGTACCCAAAAGTACCTGGTGAAAAATTTAAAGGAATTGTGTGACTTGTGCACAGACACTGGGTGTTACATACCTGCGGAAACCTACTGAGGACTTTCCAAATGCATGCTATGAAAATTGCTGCTGCATTGCATTTTAAAGGCTGATCAATTTGCTATTATGGGGTTGTACATAATGTTTCAATTCATCAGTGTAATGCTGTTCAACTAATGAACTTTACTGTAGATTAAACAATGGAAAATCCAGGAGAGAATAACGACAGTACTGTGAAATATTGGCAGACTGGCCCTGGCAGTCAGTCATCTTTCACCTCGTTGTCGGAGCTGAATTGCTGGGACCACAATTAATGCTGACAGGTACTGTGAGTCTCTGAAAAAACTCAAACGGGCAATTCAGAACCGGAGAAGAGGAATGTTGAGCAAGGGCATACACATTCTCCTTGACAATGCTCGCCCACACATCTCTCGGCAAACCTTTGCTCTCCTGCAACAGTTTCAGTGGAATATAATCACCCACCCACCCTATAGTCCTGACTTGGCTCCCAGTGACTATCACGTGTTCCCTAGGTTAAAAGAACATTTGGCCAGAAAGCAATTCAGCTCTGACAACGAGGTGAAAGATGAGGTTCATAACTTTCTGAATAGCATGGCAGTTTATTATTCAGAAAGGTGTTGATGCAATTGCCAGCCCTGTGAAGTCGTGCTCTTGTTTACGGAATGGTACTTTGCCTTTGGAGACTACGTCTGATTCCCAAGCACACCTGGCCAAATGTGTTACCTGTGGTAGGGATGCACACGAGAGTGACTGTCCGCTTCCTTCTCCCCACTGTATCAACTGCAGTGGCTTCCATGCCGCTGCCTCTCGCGATTGTCCCATGTATCTTGATGAGCAGACTGCCCAAGAGATCCAGGTAAAGGAAAAAGTGCCTTAGCCATTCGCTCGCAAGTTACTGGCTAGTAGCAAACCCTGCGTTCTCTCATCTGGCACCTATAGTTCTGTTCTTGTTAACCCTCACCCCATCAAGGACATGGCCATGCAGACATGCAACCTCCAGTTCAGCTCTCAGTTCATGAAATCGTCCAGTGTCAAGGTATCATCGCCCCCCCCCCCCCCCCTCCCAGCGGTGCAACAAGCTGTCAAACTCTCACCTCAAGGGTTGAAGCCACCAGCTACACAACCCATAGGCTGCAAAGCACAGAAGGAGTACTCCCGTGAAGACTTCCTCCAGTAAAACAACACCCAAGTCTTCCTCTAACCGGAAAGGCTTGAAGAAGTCCACCAGAGGCAACTGGCCTTCTCCTTCGGCAACTCGAAGATCCTCTTCGACAGTGTCGCCACGTGATACCTTAGCCTAGCTGGCCTCTGTGCTGCCGGTGCGCACCACCGACCGTTTTTCAGCATTGCAGTCTGCAGACTGACTGCACAATCAATGTGACGCTTCTATGGACCCCACAGAGCAGGATCCTTTTGCTTCTGTGTCCTGTAGTAGCAACACTTCACAGGCTGTCCTCCAGCAACCACCGGGGTGAGACCCCTACATCTCTTCTTCAATATGACGCTCCTCCGATGGAACGTTTGTGGCCTTCGGTCCCACAAAGGGGATTTACGGCTGCTTTTAGCATCGCAGTGTCCCCTTGTACTCTGCCTTCGGGACACAAAATTGCGCCCTCATGACCGCTTTGAGCTTTTACATTTCTTACCGATTCCTTGTGACCTTCCCCCCTGAGGTTGGCATTCCGTCTCGTGGGGGCATCGTGCTGCTCATACGGCATCTCCCTGACTACCAATCTTCAAACTGTTGCAGTTCGCCTTTTCCTGCCCCACCTGACTTTTTCCCTCTGCACCATTTGTGTCCTTCTGTCATTCAGTGGCACCAGGGCAGACTTCCTTCAGTATATTGGGCAGCTACCTCCCCCATTTTTGCTACTCAGTGACTTTAATTTGCATCATCCAAGGACCTGTCATAGAGGTGCCCTCTTGACCGACCTTCTTAACCGACTTAGCCTCTTCTGCCTTAACATTGGAGCACCCACTTTCCTTTCCCACTCCTCACTCACCTATTCCTATTTGGATCGATCCTGCACCTCCCAGCTTGCCCATCGTCTCGACTGGTCCGTTATTTTTGACACCTACTCGAGCGACCATTTCCCATGTGCTATCCATTTGCTGACTCCTACCCCATCTGCGTGCACACCCAAATGGCAGCTTACTAAGGCTGACTGGCAGCTTTACTCCTCTCTGGCGACCTTCCGAGAACAAGATTCCCCCATTTGTTATGACTAGGTGGAATATCTCTGCTGTGTTGCTAGAGGAGGCCGAAATGCACGTGTTTAATTACACGCAGACTGGCGTGAGGTCTGGAACAGTTAAATGTAATTAATATAGCCAATAAGGTACGCTGTTGCTGGAATACTTAACTTTAATCCATAATTGGTGTACATCGCTCTTTTGTATACATCATTTCCATCTCAATATAAACTGGTAATGGC
Organism: Schistocerca americana; assembly: GCF_021461395.2. Classification (NCBI taxonomy): domain Eukaryota; kingdom Metazoa; phylum Arthropoda; class Insecta; order Orthoptera; family Acrididae; genus Schistocerca; species Schistocerca americana. The sequence continues at coordinate 46,469,075 of NC_060127.1, forward strand.
GCCTCGCTAGGTCGTAGCAAATGACGTAGCTGAAGGCTATGCTAACTATCGTCTTGGCAAATGAGAGCGTATTTGTCAGTGTAGCATCGCTAGCAAAGACGGCTGTACAACTGGGGCGAGTGCTAGGAAGTCTCTCTAGACCTGCCGTGTGGCGGCGCTCGGTCTGCAATCACTGACAGTGGCGACACGCGGGTCCGACGTATACTAATGGACCGCGGCCGATTTAAAGGCTACCACCTAGCAAGTGTGGTGTCTGGCGGTGACACCACAATCTCACAAAAGTTATCCTCACTGCTGCAGAACATTGCATTCCTTGCACTTCCTCTTTACCACGTCTTGTCCCAGTATCTTGGCGGACTGAGGCATGCCAAGACGCAATTCGCCCAGGGAGATGTGCTCGTCACGTTTTTAACCATCATCTTACGATGGCAAACTGCTTTCATTATAAAAAGTCATGTCCAAAGTGTCGTTGCATTCTTTGAGATAGCAAAAGAGCTTACTGGATTTCATTCACTAGTACTTTTAACAGTTCCACCCCTTCCTCTGTCATGTGGGCCAACCTCCGATGGCTCTCTGGGACCAAAATCCATTCCCCAATGTCTGGCCTAACAGTAGCATATGATGCTACTGTGGAGCCTATTGCTATCTCCAACACCTTGGGCCACCATTTTACGGAAGTTTCGGGCTCTTCCCACAATCACCCTGTCTTCCTGCATTACCAGCTGCGTTTGCAGGGTGATGGAACGTATGATTCATGCCCAGCTGGTATGGTGGCTCGACTCTCACAATTTACTGACGAATGCATAGTGTGGATTTCGAATGTGGCTTCTGGCAGTTAACCATCTTGTTACTTTGTCCACCTATGTTACGAATGGTTTTCTGCAGAAATCCCAGACTGTGGCCGTGTTTTGCAATTTGGAGAAGGCCTACAACACCTGCTAGAGAACTGGTATCCTTCGTAATCTTTACACGTGGGGCTTCCGTGGCTGCCTGCCTTGTTTCTTTCAGGCATTTTTAAAAGATTGAGTTTTCAATGTGTGTGTGGGTTCTGCCTTATCAGACACCTTTATCCAGGAAAATGGTGTACCTCAGAGTTCTGTCCTGAATGTCATCCTCTTTGCTACCGCCATTAACGCTGTAGTGTCATGTCTTCCACCGGGCATCTCCAGCTCCCTTTTTGTTGACGATTTTGCTATCTATTGCAGTTCTCCATGGACCTGTCTCCATGAGCGGCGTCTTCAGCAATGCCTCGATTGTCTCTACTTTTGGAGCACAAACAATGGCTTTCGATTTTCCACTGACAAAACCATTTCTATGAATTTCTGATGGTGCAAATGGTTTCTCCCACCATCTTTACATCTTGGGCCTGTTACCCTTTCGTTCATTGAAACTACAAAATTCCTGGGGCTCATGCTCAATAGGAAACATTCTTCGTCCTCCCATGTGTCTTACCTGGCAGCCCGCTGTATGCGGTTCCTCATTGTCTTCCTGGGGGTGCCAATTGAACAACCGGTCTCCATTTGGAACAGTCCCTTGTATGTTCGAAACATGACTAGGGGTGCTTTGTTTATGCGTCTGCACGTCCATCCATCTTACGCCATCTCAACGCAATCCACCACCATGGCATCAGTATGGCCACGGGCGCCTTTTACACTAGCCCAGTTGAGAGTCTGTACGCTGAAGCTGCTGAACTACCACTGTCCTACCACCATGAAGATCCTTAGTAGGTATGCAAGCCATTTGTCTGCCATGCATGGTCTCCCATCCTATGCCTCGTTCTTTGATGATTCCTTTGATCACCAGTACGGGATGCATCCCTCTTCTCTGTTACCGCCTGGATTTTGCTTTTGGCACTTGCTATGGTGGCTTAATTTCACACTACCTGCAACTTTCCTGGTGGGTGTGAACTCTTCGTGAAGCAGCCCATGTTAACCTTGGCCTTCACTTGCTTCCTAAGGACACCACTCCAGCCTTGGTCTATTGCCTTCAGTTTCATGACCTTCACATGGAACTTCACAGTAGTACCTTTGTATACACTGATGGCTCTCAGACTGACCGTGGGGTCAGGTGTGCCTTTGTCATTGGCACCCCTGTCTTTTGGTATCAGCTTCCGGCACACTGCTCAGTATTTACTGCCGAGCTCTTCACCCTGTATGAAGCCATGGGGTACATCTGGTGACACAACCTTTTCAAATGTCTCCTCTGCTCAGACTCACTCAGTGCCCTTCAAAGTCTATGTGCGCTGTACACTGCCCATCCCTTAGTGCGGCGGGTCCAGGAAAACTGTCACTTTCCCACTCTTGGTGGAGCCAGTGTGATGTTTCTGTGGGTTCCTGGTGATGTCAATCTGCCAGAAAACGAGGCTGCTGACATTGCTACCAAGGCTGCAGTCCTCGTATCTGAGCCTGTGAGTTCCTATATTACCTCCGCTGATCTCACTGTTGCCATCTGTCAGGTGTGTGGTGTCCCTTTGGCATTGGCAATAGTCCTTCTTCATGGGAATAAGCTACAGCTTATTAAGCTTCTCGCAGTGGCTTGGATGACCTCCTCTTGGCTCTCCCACCTGGAGGAGGTCATTTTAACTAGGGTGCATATTGGGCACTGCCTTTTTAGTCATCGCCATTTGATAAGGGGCACTACCCCACCACTTTGTACACATTGTGCCCAAATTTTAACTGTCTGCTACTTCCTGATGGAATGCCCATTTTTTAAATGTTTACGTTACCACTTGGGTTTGCTACCTGAGTTATTGGCTGTTTTAGCAAATGACGCGCTGGCTGTTGACTGTGTTGTACTTTTTATCCGCCAAAGCAATATGGTGAAGGCCATTTAATTTTTAGCTTTGGACCTCCATTTCTGTATGGTGTCTTCTTTTAGCCCTTTTTCCACGTGCCTGTTTTTAGCTGTCTTCTATTACGTCAATTGGGACTCACACATAATCATTTTTTAACTCCTCACTGTCTTCGTGTTGTACAGTTTTGACTTGGATGTGTATGACCCCAGTTGTTTTTCATGCTCTGAAGGAAAACAAACAAAACTAAATAACTTAGTGTTCTGTAACTACAATATCGGTGAACAACTGTTGAATTGGTCCGCTCACACAAATATCTGAGTGTAACACTTTGTGGAGATATGAAATGGACCGATCACACAGGCTCAGTCATAGGTGAAGCAAGTGTCAGACTACGGTTTATTGGTAGAATGCTAGGGAAACATAGTATTTGCAAAACACTTGTGCAACCCAGCTTAAAATATTGGTTAACTGTGTGGGACCTGCACCAAATAAGAGTAGCAGGGGATATTGAACATATGAAAAGAAGGGCTGTGCAAATGGCCACAGGCTTGTTTGGCCCACGAGTGTGTGTCATGGAGATGGTGAAATAACTGAAACAGCAAATTCTTGATGATAGATAGAAATTATCCTGAGAAAGCACAGGAATATGTTACAATTCCCTATGTGTTGCTCCTCTACGGTTTTCAAAGACGAGATTAGATTAATCACAGTGCACACAGAGTCATTCAATCATTCTTAATGTGCTCCATATGTGAATGGAATGAGAAAAAGCCCTAATAACTAGTATCAGCTAATGGGAAGTACCCATTGCCATCCTCTATACAGTGGATTGCAGAGTATGGCTGTTGAAGTAGACACAGTGTTGCCAGCTTTATACTCTGTGAAGTTCAGGGATGTTGCTACCACCAGAGCATGCTTGGCCCACCACTGGGCAGTGACTGCTGCTGTTTAACAAACTCTTCTGTTGTGTATGCTGTGTGTGTGGAGAAGGGGAGGGGGGGGATTAATGTAAGTTCTGGAGAACTTTTTGTAATGTAGAAGAGTATTCAGGATGTAGAAATTGGAACACTACACAAGTGGTTTGCATGTGACAGTTGGAGGCCCAAACACAATATAAAGCCAGTCTTCAGAGTGAAAGTCTTTCATGTGCTGCCCAGACCCAAACCTCCAGATATCAGGCACTCATATCGCCATCAAACATTGTATGTCGATAGAATATCAACAAAAACTCTGATCTAGTTTGTACTATGTGATTTTGTCCCGCAGAATGAGCATAAACATTAATTAAAAGTAACACTAGAACTACAGAGCACAGGAAAGTGAACTGTAAGTTACAAATATGTATAGCTTCCTTAGGGAAGTTGGTAGAGTGTTATATCGTTGTACAGAGGGTCCTGTGTTCCAACCCAATGATTGATTATATATATATATATATATATATATAATATGTCTGCTTGTGTCTGTACATGTGTGGATGGATACGTGTGTGTGTGCGAGTGTATACCCATCCTTTTTTCCCCCTAAGGTAAGTCTTTCCGCTCCCGGATTGGAATGACTCCTTACCCTCTCCCTTAAAACCCACTTCCTTTCGTCTTTCCCTCTCCTTCCCTCTTTCCTGATGAGGCAACAGTTTGTTGCGAAAGCTTGAATTTTGTGTGTATGTTTGCGTTTGTTTGTGTGTCTGTCGACCTGCCAGCACTTTCATTTGGCAAGTCACATCATCTTTGTATATATATATATATATATATATATATATATATATATATATATATGGAAACATTCCACGTGGGAAAAATATATTTAAAAACAAAGATGATGTGACTTACCATACGAAAGCGCTGGCAGGTCGATAGAAACACAGACAGACACATACATACACACAAAATTCAAGCTTTCACAACAAACTGTTGCCTCATCAGGAAAGAGGGAAGGAGAGGGAAAGACGAAAGGAAGTGGGTTTTAAGGGAGAGGGTAAGGAGTCATTCCAATCCCGGGAGCGGAAAGACTTACCTTAGGGGGGAAAAAAGGACGGGTATACACTCGCGCGCGCGCACACACACGTATCCATCCACACATATACAGACACAAACAGACGTATTTAAAGACAAAGAGTTTGGGCAGAAATGTCAGTCGAGGCGGAAGTGCAGAGGCAAAGATGATGTTGAATGACAGGTGAGGTATGAGTGGCGGCAACTTGAAATTAGCGGAGATTGAGGCCTGGTGGGTAACAGGAAGAGAGGATATATTGAAGAGCAAGTTCCCATCTCCGGAGTTCGGATAGGTTGGTGTTGGTGGGAAGTATCCAGATAACCCGGACGGTGTAACACTGTGCCAAGATGTGCTGGCCGTGCACCAAGGCATGTTTAGCCACAGGGTGATCCTCATTACCAACAAACACTGTCTGCCTGTGTCCATTCATGCTAATGGACAGTTTGTTGCTGGTCATTCCCACATAGAATGCATCACAGTGTAGGCAGGTCAGTTAGTAAATCACGTGGGTGCTTTCACATGTGGCTCTGCCTTTGATCGTGTACACCTTCCGGGTTACAGGACTGGAGTAGGTGGTGGTGGGAGGGTGCATGGGACAGGTTTTACACCGGGGGCAGTTACAAGGATAGGAGCCAGAGGGTAGGGAAGGTGGTTTGGGGATTTCATAGGGATGAACTAACAGGTTACGAAGGTTAGGTGGATGGCGGAAAGACACTCTTGGTGGAGTGGGGAGGATTTCATGAAGGATGGATCTCATTTCAGGGCAGGATTTGAGGAAGTTGTATCCCTGCTGGAGAGCCACATTCAGAGTCTGGTCCAGTCCCGGAAAGTATCCTGTCACAACTGGGGCACTTTTGTGGTTCTTCTGTGGGGGATTCTGGGTTTGAGGGGATGAGGAAGTGGCTCTGGTTATTTGCTTCTGTACCAGGTCGGGAGGGTAGTTGCGGGATGCGAAAGCTGTTTTCAGGTTGTTGGTGTAATGGTTCAGGGATTCCGGACTGGAGCAGATTTGTTTGCCACGAAGACCTAGGCTGTAGGGAAGGGACCGTTTGATGTGGAATGGGTGGCAGCTGTCATAATGGAGGTACTGTTGCTTGTTGGTGGGTTTGATGTGGACGGACGTGTGAAGCTGGCCATTAGACAGGTGGAGGTCAACGTCAAGGAAAGTGGCATGGGATTTGGAGTAGGACCAGGTGAATCTGATGGAACCAAAGGAGTTGAGGTTGGAGAGGAAATTCTGGAGTTCTTCTTCACTGTGAGTCCAGATCATGAAGATGTCATCAATAAATCTGTACCAAACTTTGGGTTGGCAGGCCTGGGTAACCAAGAAGGCTTCCTCTAAGCGACCCATGAATAGGTTGGCGTACGAGGGGGCCATCCTGGTACCCATGGCTGTTCCCTTTAGTTGTTGGTATGTTTGGCCTTCAAAAGTGAAGAAGTTGTGGGTCAGGATGAAGCTGGCTAAAGTGATGAGGAAAGAGGTTTTAGGTAGGGTGGCAGGTGATCGGCGTGAAAGGAAATGCTCCATCGCAGCGAGGCCCTGGATGTGCGGAATATTTGTGTATAAGGAAGTGGCATCAATGGTTACAAGGATGGTTTACGGGGGTAACACATTGGGTAAGGATTCCAGGCATTCGAGAAAGTGGTTGGTGTCTTTGATGAAGGATGGGAGACTGCATGTAATGGGTTGAAGGTGTTGATCTACGTAGGCAGACATATGTCTGCTTGTGTCTGTATGTGTGGATGGATATGTGCGTGAGTGCGAGTGTATACCTGCCCTTTTTTCCCCCTAAGGTAAGTCTTTCCGCTCCCGGGATGGGAATGACTCCTTACCCTCTCCCTTAAAACCCACTTCCTTTCGTCTTCCCCTCTCCTTCCCTCTTTCCTGATGAGGCAACAGTTTGTTGCGAAAGCTTGAATTTTGTGTGTATGTTTGTGTTTGTTTGTGTGTCTATCGACCTGCCAGCGCTTTCATTCGGTAAGTCACCTCATCTTTGTTTTTATATATAATTTTTCCCACGTGAAATGTTTCCATCTATTTTTATATATATATATATATATATATTCTGTATTATGCATGAAAGTGTTATATTGGACTATTAATACTTTCAAATGTGTGATGCAATTGTTTTTTATTATACTGTTTCATTTGTTTATGTTTATTCTGTGAAACTGCACATTCAGTAGCTGCTTCATCATGAGTGGTGTCTATTCTGCTGCATATCTCTCACAGAACGCAATACCTGTCTGTACAAATGTAGTCTATAGGTTTGCTACTTTCAACTAACAAAGCAAAAGCAGATTGCTGAAAGAACATTGCTACAAGCTCCAAAAAGTCATTTTACATGTCAGGAAAATGTCCTCTCATATAACAGTTTCAAGTGTAAACAGTTTAAACAAATTGTAATCAGTAAGTTTTGAATGAGGGACCTTTGATATGATATGACGATCTCACGCTCGACCAGCTCACCCATGTGTGAATGCCCCACTCTTCTGTTTTTGTAGAGACATGTGCCTTCCCTGTATTCTGACTCTCCATGCAGATTGAATATGACCAGAGTCCAGACATTCAACCTGCAGCCTGTAAACTTCCCCTGCTGAGTTGATCAAACTGAAAGACAATCACTGAGAAAGTGCTTAAGGAAATGGACAAATGTGTGACACATTTCGAATAGTCCTGGTACACACACTTTTACAATAAGCTGTGTTGTAGTTGTTCAGTAGCAGGTAACTGCTTAGATACATTGTGCAAAATTTAATAGTTACTGACAGTAAAAGTGTGAAAATGTTCATTGAAAGAAAGGTCATTTGAAACTGAATTAAAATTTGTTGTTTTTTCAGCAAACAACATACATGAAATCACTAGTGACTATTACAAGTTTACATGTATGAAAGAGAATCTCACTATGATTTCCCAGAATTGAATTCCATGAAGTAAAATTTAGTGTCTGAGAATACATACAGGATCTATATCCTTAATTCCTTTGCTAGGGATGTAAGTACAATGTCCTAATGCATCATAGGTTAACAAAAATAACTGTGATGAAATATTGCTAAGTCCTGTAGCTAAATATTCAAAAGAAATAAAAGTTCAAATTCCACATATCCAAGTATATTTTATGTCTGAATCACTATAAAACTGCCTAATAGTCGTGCAAATTCAGAATCCAAAACTCGGGTGAGTATTTCTGTAACCGAAACCAGAAATTTTGAATACTTGAGGATGAAGGTTCGCCATAGGTCGTTACAGACCTGTCTGTATAACAAATGTTGATACTGTATTTGAATTTTCTGGCTTCTTTACTTGATTTTCTCATTGTCTGCTAACAATTGCTGTTTAGATCCTGTCTATAGATGCATTAATTGCTGGGATCATTTAGTGTGTTCACAGCAGAGTTGCAAGCCATTAACAAGGCCCTACATTTTGTTTCTCAGGCCTCCCTCCACAGTATTTTAATATGTACCAACTCAATGAGTAGCCTGCAGGCTATCAACTGATGCTGTTCTGGTCACCCTTTGGTCTCTGCTATCCATGACCTTCTATCAGCCCTTGGGCATGCTGCCTGCTCAGTTATCTTTCTCTGGGTCCCAAGTCATGTTGGCATCCTAGGGAATGATCTGGCTGACCATTTGGGTAGAAAAGCAGATACTTATGAAGTTACTAATATATATTGCTGAAATAATGTAGACTTCTTGAGAGTGTTACTTGGCTTTTATTGTTTGACTGACAAAACACAATCAAATTAGCAATCACTCAAAAACTCACAAAATAATTCCAGAAACCAACATTAAATGGTCAAATACAAAAACTAAGTATAATCAAGGAACCAAAAGGGTTCCATGCGCAGTCAATCTCCGCTGAGTTGGAACGTCTCTGCTTTTAGCGCGACCACTCGAAGTCACTGTCATTCGCCACACTTACCCCATTCCCTTTCATGATTACATCTGCAGATATACGGATCTACATGAAATCTCTCTTTGTCCAAAAGTGAAATGACATATGATATGCTACTGCTCTCGGTAATAAGTTGTGCACAATCAAGAAGACTACTGCAGTTTGGGGCTCTTCCTTCCGCTTGGAAGGAGTCCGCTGTCTTATGCTGTGTTTGCATTGGCCACACCAGGTTCACCCATTATTTTCTCTTGCATGATGAGCCACCCCCACAATGTGGTTGTGGAGCCAGACTGACGGTATGTCATATATTGGTGGAATATCCCCTTCTTTTCACCCTTAGTACTAAGTTTAGTCGTCCAGAGTCTTTATCTTTAATAATAGCAGATGATTCATGGATGGTTGAACTGGTCCTAAGTTTCCTCTGTAAAAGTGGTTTTTATTTTCAGATGTAAGATTTTTCTTTGTTCCAGGAGCAGGGGCTGGGTGGTAGCGGTTGGGGCCTCTCTTCATGTTTTCTTGGTCTGGGGCCCATGACCACTCCTGTGCAAATACCACTCTTTTATCCCTCTGTTTTTAGCTTTAGTGTACCCTTTTATGCCTTCTACTGTATGTGTTTTAACTTTCTCATTTTGTAGTTTGACTCCTCTGACTAGATCCATCCACTTTTAGCAGACCCGCTCTCTTCTGCAAGTAACTTTGGAATCACCAGACTGATGACCTCACCATTGGGTCCCATGACTTCCCTCAGTCAGTCAGTCAATCAATCAATCAATCAGTCAGTCAGTCAGTCATCTGTAAATGTACATGTTTTCATGCAGCAATGCATTAAGTATTTTCATGTAATTTCCAAAATCATGAAGATAGCCCATTGTCTACAGTTTTGGCCATAAACACAAATTTGAAGGATAACTGAATTTGTCTTGTTGCTACAAAGAGTATGCGGTACTTAGTTTTAATGTAGATAATTGGGAACTTAAAGATCAATATTGTAGCCAATATTGTGCATTGCACACATGGCAGTTAGTGGCAGGTCAGTCAGATGCTAATCCTCCACCATCCAACTGGCTGGACTTTCTAAGCCCTCGTGTGAGTACACCTGTAGTAGCTTGCCACTTCTTCACAAATCCCCCACAGCCTTCAGCTGGCCAGCTGGTCCTGCCCTCAGCTTTAACACTGCTTGTCTCTCAAAGCTTGTATTAACTGGCAACTTTTGAATTGCCAGATGGGTGTAAACTTACAGAAAACTTAGTAAATCAAGCACTCAGCACCTCTCGTATTGCAGGAACAGTGTGCGTCCTTTAAGTGAAATGAGTTACATGCGCCAAAATGAAAAGTATCAATACCAGAGAAGGAAAGCTGCTACTCACCATATAGCGGAGATTCTGAGTCGTGATAGGTATAACAAAAAGATTCACACAATTGTAGCTTTCAGCCATAAAGGCCTTTGTCAGCAGTAGACACACATACACACACAAACTCACACAAATGCAGCTTGCACACACGTCTGCTGTCTCAAGAGAGCTGAAACCACACTGTGAGCGGCGGCACCAGTGCATGATGGGAGTGGCGACTGGGTGGGGGTAAAGAGGAGGCTGGGGTGGGGAGGGGGATGGGGAGGGATAGTGAGGTGGGAGTAGCGGACAGTGAAGTGTTGGAGTTTAGACGGAGGGCAGGAGAGAAGGTGCAGAGGGGGGAGGGGGTAAGTAGCAGAAAGGAGAGAAATAAAAAGAAATTAAAAGACTGGGTGTGATGGTGTAATGACTGCTGTGTAGTGCTGGAATGGGAACAGGGAGGGGGCTGGATGGGTGAGGACAGTGACTATCAAAGGTTGAGGCCAGGAGGGTTATGGGAATGTAGGATGTATTGCAGGGAAAGTTCCCACCTGCGCCATTCAGAAAAGCTAGTGTTGGTGGGAAGGATCAATATGGCACAGGCTGGGAAGCAGTCATTGAGATGAGGGATATCATGTTTGGCAGCGTGTTCCACAACAGGGTGGTCCATATTTTTTGGCCACAGTTTGTCGATGGCCATTCATACGGACAGACAGCTTGTTGGTTGTCATGCCTACATAGAATGCAGCACAGTGGTTGCAGCTTAGCTTGTAAATCACATGACTGGTTTCACATGTAGCACTGCCTTTAATGGAATAGGTGATGTTAGTGACCGGACTGGAGTAGGTGGTAGTAGGAGGATGTATGGGAGAGGTCTTGCATCTAGGTCTATTACAGGGGTATGAGCCATCATGAGGTAAGGGATTGGGAGCAGGGGTTGTGTAAGGATGGACGAGTATATTGTGTAGGTTCGGTGGACAGCGGAATACCACGGTAGGAGGGGTGGGAAGGATAGTGGGCAGCACATTTCTCATTTCAGGGCATGGCGAGAGGTAATTGAAACCCTGGCTCAGAATGTAATTCAGTTGCTCCAGTCCTGGTTGGTACTGAGTTACGAGGGGAATGCTCCTCTGTGGCCAGACTTTGGGAGGTGGTGGGAGACTGGAAAGATAAGGCACAGGAGATTCATTTTTGTACACGGATTGGGAGGATAATTATGGTCAGTGAAGGCTTCAGTGAGGCCCTCGGTATATTTTGAGAGGGACTGCTCATCACTGCAGATGCTGCAGATGTGACAACCATGGGTGGCTAGGCTGTATGGAAGGGACTTCTTGGTATGGAATGAGTGGCAGCTGTCAAAGTGGAGGTATTGCTGGTGGTTAGTAGGTTTGATATGGACGGAGGTACTGATGTAGCCATCTCTGAGGTGGAGGTAAACATCTAGGAAGGTGGCTTGTTGGGTTGAGAAGGACCAGGTGAAGCAAATGGGGGAGAAGTTGTTGAGGTTCTGGAGGAATGTGAATAAGGTGTCCTCACCTTGAATCCAGATAGCAAAGATGTCTTCATTGAATCTGAACCAGGTGAGGGATTTAGGATTCTGGGTTTTTAGGAGGGATTCCTCTAGATGGCCCATGAATAGTTTAGCATAGGATGGTGTCATGTGCATGCCCATAGCTGAACCACGGATTTATTTGTAGGTAATGCCTTCAAAGGAGAAGTAATTCTGGGTCAGGATATAGTTGGTCATGGATACTAGGAAGGAGGTTGTTGGTTTGGAATACATAGGGCATCTGGAAAGGTAGTGTTCAATAGCAGTAAGGTCATGGGCATTAGGAATGTTAGTGTACAGCGAGGTGGCATCAATAGTGACAAGCAGGGCACCGTGTGGTAAAGGGACAGGAACTGTGGGTACTCGGTTGAGGAAATGGTTGGTATCTTTTATATAGGAGGATAGGTTCCGGGTAATAGGTTGAAGGTGTTGGTCTACGAGAGCAGAGATTCTCTCAGTGGGGCCACAGAAACCGGCCACAATGGGGTGCCCTGGGTGGTTGGGTTTATGGACTTTAGGAAGCATGTAGAAGGTGGGAGTGCGGGGAGTGGTAGGGGTAAGTAGAGAGATGGACTCTGGGGAGAGGTTCTGGGATGAGCCTAAGGATTTGAGTAGTGACTGGAGATCCTGCTGGATTACTGGAATGGGATCACTGTGGCATGGTTTGTAGGTGGAAGTATCTGACAGCTGTCGGAGTCCTTCTGCCACATAATGCTTGCGGTTCAAAACAATGGTGGTGGAGCCTTTGTCTGCAGGCAGGATTGTAAGGTCGGGATCAGTTTTTAGATGGTGGACTGCAGTTCTTTCTGTGGATTTAAGGTTGGATTGCATGTTGAGGTATTTGGGGAATGATGATGAGGCAAGGTTCGAGGTTAAGAAATTCTGGAAAGTTAACAGGGGGTGGTTTGGTGGCAGTGGGGGTGGATCACGGTTGGATAGAGGAGTGAACTGAGTTAGGCAAGGTTCAATATTGGTCTTCGGTTGAGTCTGATTGGTCGGGTTGGTGGCGAAAAAGTGTTTCCACTGTAGGGACCAGGAGAAGGAGACAAGGTCTTTAACTAGTCCTGCATGGTTGAATTTGGGAGTGGGGCAAAAGGTGAGGCCTTTGGAAAGGACTGATATTTCTGTGGGACTAGGGCTTCTGGAGGAAAGGTTCATAACTGTTTTGCAGGTGTGTTTAGGTTCTGGGTTGTGTGTGGTGGTGAGAGGGAGTTTTGGAGGGTGGGATAAGTGTAGAAGATCTGCAAGACAGGGTTTGTCAGCTATGAGGGTGTGTGGGGGAGGTTTGGAGGTTGTTGTAGAAGTGGTGGACAGTGGTACTCCGAGGCAGGAATAGGAAGTGAGCAGGTTAGAGAGCTTTTTGAGGTGGCGTTGTGCATGTTGCTCAAGTTCATACAGGGCAAGAGTTTCACTGTGTGTTATGGGTTCCAGGAATTTGGGATTGCACAGCAGGAGAATTTTGTGGATGGAGAGAAGATACTGCAAGGAGGATTGGGCTTGGTTCATATGGTTTTGCAGGATTATGTTGGTGAGGGCTAAGGATTGGTGGAATCTGAACAGGTGGAGGTCATTGTGGAAGGAGGGGTGACAACCAGAGATGGGTAATTTGATGGTAGGGCCATTAGGGGGGGATTTCATGAGCCAAGCAACAATGCAGGAACAGTATGTGGGACTGAGATCTGGCTGGGGATAAGGAAACTTTTCTGTATTGACACAGTTGGAAGGAGAAAGGATCCATGGTGGTGCAAAAAATGCGAAAAATTACGTAAGAAAGTGGAATTACATCAAAAAGATTACGCAAAAATACACTCAAATATGTGTGAAAAATAAGAAAAGGACGAAATGGATGCACCAGTGGGAAGAGAGTCAGTGAAGATGTAATGATGGGAACTGATATAAATGAAAGCTGAAGCCAGACTCGCTCTCATTTTTGCTAATGTTTTCCTTGTTTGATTCCCAAACACCACTACAGAAGGTTCTCCCCCCTTGGTATATGGGAACAGTACCACTGGTAAAACTGAGTCAGTGGAGGACATTGGCATTTTCCACCATAAGGTGTATCACATGCCCCATGGTAGAGCCTCATGTAGTGGTTTTCAGAAATCATTTGAGGAAACATCATTGACAATGGAAGTATGTGTCTGGCTTTGAATTGTCAGGTAGCTCAATAGTTACGGCACTGTTCACACACATTTTTGGTGATCATGACACATTCTGCAGACAGGAATTGTTAGTGGTCAGCTAAAATCAAAAGTTCTGGGCTAAAGTGTTATGTAACGTAACACCATCAAATATCAGACAAAAAAAACAGGCAGTGCCTCTGAGAATTCTGTGAGGTATGTGCCATATCAGTTCCTAGGAACTCTTCAGCTACCAAAATTTATTCTCACATTCCACATACCAGATTGAAATATGAAAGGTATGTTTAGTATCTGAACTGAGTTCTGCCTCTTAGATAGTCCTGTGATTTTGGCATTCAATTCTGAAATGCAGAAATCCCCACTTCAAGTCAGTCTGGCACAGACTATCAATTGTCTCAACATGAATCAAACAATGGAAAATCCAGGATGGAATGTATGACTGAAAGCTTTAATTATGAAAATCTTTGTTGTACCTATCTGCGACTCATCACCTCCGCTGTATAGTGAATTGTCTCGATATGTTCATTTATGTTGATTAGACTAGTATCATCTGTGCTTCTTTACTCTATGTTTCACCTCTACGTAACTCATTTCCTTTGGTTCAGGTGGAGGCTGATGCTCAGGTGTCTCCCAAGCAAGAGGTTGAGTACATATCTGTTAAAGAAGAACCTCCGGTAAGTACTAAAAATCATCTATCATTAAATCCAAATATATTCTCTGCAAGCCACTGTGCACAATGTGTTTGAGTAGGCAGAAGGCTAGAATAGTTTGAAAATGATGCTTTGAATTTCTTTCTTTGTCCTGTTTTCCATCTGTAGTGATCTTGTCACAGACAATATGTTAAATAAAATCTGCTTTCCTTCCATCTCTTGAACTCCTTTCATCTGGCATGAGGAGGCTGGTGGAACAATAAATGAAATATTCAGAAGTATGATTGATTCTTTCTCAGTAAATGGTAAATCACTAAGAAAAACACACTGAAAAATCACTGAGGCAGTAGCAAACACTAAATAGGAGCTGCTGAGACTGGTACAGCCTAAAAGTCCTGTTAATCATAAGGAGTCATTTAGAATCTCCATCAGCAGAACATGTAAAAAGGCTTTGCATAAATCAGTTTTGGAAAAAAAGTGGCCCCCAGAGAGATTAGCCAATAACTCATCGGGATGGGGCAAAGGGTAGATGTCAATGATAGATTGAGTGTTAATTGAAACTTTAATGCAGAGGCTAAGCCAACTAGTCAGTATCGCAGAGGCAAAACAAGCCAGTCAGTTTTTTTTAACAATCACGAGTGGAGTAGCCCACTCACTCGATATAATAGGCTATATGACTTCCAACAATGTCAGCCTCTACAATTCTGTTTTCATTTGGTCACACAATGCCACTCAATTAGGACACACACAGGAAGAGCATGGCTGCACAGTAGATTCCAGGGTAATGTGGGACACAGAGTTAGTTGCACAATGCAACCTATCCAAGAAAAGAGATGGGAACACAGAAGACAGAGAATTTTACAGCTGGTAAGGAACCTGGCTGGAAATGAGGTGCACTGTATACTAAATGGAAAAACCAAAGGCATTGAAAACATGAAAAGCATTGAAAACATGCAGACTGAACAAATTATTGTAAGAGCATCATCTACTACCAAAAAACTTGACGAACAAACCACAGATTTATACATAGTTGGAGCTGTAAATTTCCCAAAAATTGAAATATGCTGCTTGTAATTCACCAATGGATTAACTGTAAACTACACCCGAGACCCCAAATCCACATAAGTTTGTGAGCTCAGTAAAGCCACAGCTGCGCTCATGCCAGACTTGTAGTTTGAGCACTGTGTCCATCACTTGACTTTAATAAACAATCTGTTATGATTCATAAGCACTTGAGACACTCAATTAACACCCATGTCCATGTCTGCAGGATGGGGCTGGGAATAATACACAGTTGTGAAATGTCCTATTTTCCTACAGTTGTTGCAAGTTTCCCAGTGCTTAGGATGTACAGCCTTGTCATGTTACACACAGGGTTATAGCACACCACCTCTCAAAATAGGGAGTACTTCTTTTAACACACACTATTGATCAGAATGATTCGAAATTGTATATTATAGATCTTCTCAAAAACTTGAGTTAAGCAGCATTTTCTTAATATGTATTTGCTGCTTTTGCTAATGTAAGCATTAGAAAATTACTGTGCTTTGTGTACTTCCATTTTTCAATGTCAAATGGAATGATTTTTTTGGGGCAATTCCACTCATAGACACAAGACATTCATTGCATGGAAACATGCTGTAAGTATAAAATTTGATGTCATTTAATTTCATATAGGCAACTAACATCAAGCTCACAATGCACTTACCCCCTTGTGCAGAAATAGGCACAATTTAAAAATATTAGTAGCATTCATAAATATATCACAGGGAACAAAAAATAACTTTCACTATCCCCAACTTAAACTTACTTTTGTAGCATGTATTTGTTTCCCTGTGTCCTGTTATAAGTTTTTGCTTTCACATTTCCTTCAGCTGAGATTCATGATTTATGAAGAGTATTTGGGCATTCTGTTCTGATAACTGTTTCTTGAATTTTCGGAAATTGATTTCATGGGATATCTGGTATCTTGTTTGCTGATTTTTCTCAATATTTTCATTACTTAGTCCTGTGAACTATGGTGCAGTCCCTGTTTTCACCCATGTTCAATGTTCCCTATTAATCCAACCTGTTGAGAATCACAAAAACTATTCTAATGATAGTATAAACAATTTCATTCATAGAAAAATTGCAGATTCTCAGTGGCCAACCAGTGAATCAAATCTCACCATTAGTTTTACCACCAACTGACATTATGTGACTGTTCCACATGATATCCTTACACTTACACTTCATTACTCTCAGGTACTGGTGAAACATGTCTGACATTAGTTGTGGGTCATTAAACTGTAGTGAAAGGCTACTGTGTTATTTTGTTTTATTTCCTTTGTACAAAATGGAGAAATTTGTTGAGATGTAACTGGATATTGCTACAGTTTTTTTCCGAATGAAGCTTTTTTAAAAATATAGATTTACATGTCACTTGTAACAACCAATTCTATGTGCTAAGTTGTTAATGTATAACACGAACAATGATGATCCTATTACACATCCCTGGGCACACCAAATGTAAAATTCAGTGCCCATAAATGATACTTCATCCAGGGCAACAAGCTATGTTATGAGTTTCACATACGTGGCTAGGTATCGAATGAAAACTACCTGCTTTGGAGATTACTGAATCAAAAACTCTATCTTGAAATACAAAAGCTGAGTCCTCAACTGTATCTATTGCATGAAAAAGCAAGTAACCACTGCCACCAGCACAACCCATTTATTTTAAAATACAGACACGTGTCTGTTTCACCACCTGTCAGTCATGTATCTGTGAAACTCCACTTTTGTGCAAAATCGATGTTTGAAGCTTAATGAATCTGTAGAATGCAGAAGCATGAGTCACTGAAGAAACAGTACAGTGTAACAGACAGTTATGACCTGCAGGTGTGCAAGAGGTATTATTGTACCAAAAGCAAAACATTTGCTTGAAACAATACATTTTAATTCATACAGTACGTGTAATCATATTACCCAAGATGGGAGGTGCTGTGCTGTATGTTCTTCCCATATCTGTTGTCATACTGCAAGTATGGAGTTTTAGTGAAGTGATTAAAACACAGCGGAATGGAGCAGCTTGGGGGCAGGGGAGTATTATTCAGGTATATTGCAGCTTGAATAGATGGAAAATCATGTAGCATGGCCACATAATGCTTGTGTCAAGTGCTACTGTTCCATCTGGTGCCATTAAAATCACTATACTGAAAATCTACAGTTCCATTTTGGTGATGAATAAGGAAAGAACTTATGGCAACACATCAACTTTTGTTTGCGAAATGTGATTCTGTAAATACTGCATGTTATTGCAAGATGTCTCCTGTGTTTAATTGAATATTGGCTTTCTTTGCAATTTAGTCACCACTATTAATACCAGTGGTGACTCGTGCAGAATTATACCTTTGTGCTACAATGTGGCAGCCTATAGCATTTTGACTTACAATGGTAGTAATCATAACTGAATTGAACACAGTAGAACCTGACTAATTCGACCCCTACAGGACTGGGACCACGGTCGGGATGCAGAAAAGGTCAGCTTATCAGAGAAACACTTTTATGGACACAAAGCATTACATTGCAGTATAGCACATCTTTAATTTCCAACTGGAAACACTGTGACTGCTGTCTGAAATATTATTTCCTGTAACAAAATAAAGGAAATCATTCACTTACTAAAACATCGTACATGAAAATGTAATGTACAGTAGTGCCTGTACTGCAAAATACATCTGTATTTTATGATAAGTTATTGTTACTGTGAATGAGTTTGTTTGTCTGTACATACCTTATTAAAGTACTACGTTGACTAGCTACTGATACGCACTTAACTGTATAAAACATGGTAAAAAATGTTCTGTTCTTAAGCAGGATGAAAAAAGTCTGTAATGTTCTTTTGCTTAGCAGATGACAACTTTGATTTTGCGACAATGGTCTGCCATTTTGTAGCCCACAAAATGTCTTTATATCTTTCTCATTCTCTTCGGTTGTTATAATTATGGTGTCAATAAGTTGGTTGTCACTTAATTCTGCTTCCTTTGTACATTCAATTTCAGCTGCCCTCCACTCACTCATGTCACTGGACTCAACGACTGTTTGTTTACATTTACTTGGTGCCATAAATTAGTTTTACACACTTTAATTTGTAAGAACAAACTGTGACTAATTTGTAAAACAAATGTGTGCAAAATAACACTTATCGATAAAGTTAGAAACAAATTATTTTGTGCTAAAACTGAACTATCACACCCAGCATTGGTAAACTGCCTGCTGATCCACATTGCAGACGATGGGTCATGGTCAAGTCCAAATCTGATTGTAGCAGCTGACTGTGTACACAAACAAACACCATAAATGGGATGGCTGGACTAAACAGGGAGTCGGACGATCCGACGTCGGATTAGTGTGACTCTACTATACTGGATGGTCCATTGATCGTGACCAGGCCAAATATCTCACGTAATAAGCGTCAAATGAAAAAATTACAAAGAACAAAACTTGTCTAGCTTGAAGGGCGAAACCAGATGGTGCTATGGTTGGCACGCTAGATGGCGCTGCCATAGGTCAAACGGATATCAACTGCGTTTTTTAAAATAGGAACCCCGATTTTTTATTACATATTCGTTTAGTACCTAAAGAAATATGAATGTTTTAGTTGGACCACTTTTTTCACTTTATGATAGATGGCGCTGTAATAGTCACAAACATATGGCTCACAATTTTAGACAAACGGTAACAGGTAGGTTTTTTAAATTAAAATACGGAATGCAGGTACGTTTGAACATTTTATTTCGGTTGTTCCAATGTGATACATGTACTGTTGTGAACTTATCATTTCTGGGAACGCATGCTGTTATAGTGTGATTACCTGTAAATACCACATTAATGCAATAAATGCTCAAAATGATGTCCGTCAACCTCAATACATTTGGCAATACGTGTAACTACGTTCCTCTCAACAGCGAGTAGTTCTCCTTCCATAATGTTCGCACATGCATTGACAATGCGCTGACGCATGTTGTCAGGTGTTGTCGGTGGATATGATAGCAAATATCCTTCAACTTTCCCCACAGAAAGAAATCCGGGGATGTCAGATCTGGTGAGCGTGCGGGCCATGGTATGTTTCTTCGATGAGCAATTCACCTATCGTGAAATATACTATTCAATACCACTTCAAATGCACGCGAGCTATGTGCCGGACATCCGTCATGTTGGGAGTACATCGCCATTCTGTCATGCAGTGTGAAAAATCTTGTAGTAACATTGGTAGAACATTACCTAGGAAATCAGCGCCATCAATAAAATGGGGGCCAATTGTCCTTCCTCCCATAATGCTTCACCATACTTTACCCCACTGATGTTCCATTTGTCGCAGCCATCGTGGATTTTTCGTTGCCCAGTAGTGCATATTATGCCCGTTTTCGTTACCACTGCTGGTGAATGATGCTTCGTTGCTAAATAGAACGTGTGCAAAATATCTGTCATTGTCCCGTAATTTCTCTTGTGCCCAGTGGCAGATCTGTACACGACGTTCAAAGTCGTCGCCATGCAATTACTGATGCAGTCGATGTTGATGTAGCATTCTCAACACCGACGTTTTTGAGATTCCCGATTCTTGCGCAGTTTGTCTGCTACTGATGTGCAGATTAGCCATGACAGCAGCTAAAACAACTACTTGCGCACCCCTCTCCCCCCTCTCCCCCCTCTCCCCCCTCTCCCCCCTCTCCCCCCTCTCCCCCCTCTCCCCCCTCTCCCCCCTCTCCCCCCTCTCCCCCCTCTCCCCCCTCTCCCCCCTCTCCCCCCTCTCCCCCCTCTCCCCGCTCTCCCCCCTCTCCCCCCTCTCCCCCCTCTGCCCCCTCTCCCCCCTCTCCCCCCTCTCCCCCCTCTCTCCCCTCTCCCCCCTCTCTCCGCTCTCCCCCCTCTCTCCGCTCTCCCCCCTCTCCCCCCTCTCCCCCCTCTCCCCCCTCTCCCCCCTCTCCCCCCTCTCCCCGCTCTCCCCGCTCTCCCCCCTCTCCCCCCTCTCCCCCCTCTCCCCCCTCTCCCCCCTCTCCCCCCACTCCCCCCTCTCCCCCCTCTCCCCCCTCTCCCCCCTCTCCCCCTCTCCCCCCTCTCCCCCTCTCCCCCCTCTCCCCCCTCTCCCCCCTCTCCCCCCTCTCCCCCCTCTCCCCCCTCTCCCCCCTCTCCCCCCTCTCCCCCCTCTCCCCCCTCTCCCCCCTCTCCCCCCTCTCCCCCCTCTCCACCCCCTGCATCCCTGATGCATGGTATCGGAGACTCGTCGTGTGGCACTGAGTTTCATGCACAGATTCACAGCTTGAGTGTTGGGGAGCTCCAGACAGTGGTCCTCTTATGGCCACCCTACATATGAATCCCAGGAAGTGGTCAGCATCATGTGGCTTTGCATATATGAGTTAGTGCTGGCAGTGTCCAGTGATAGTGGCCATCCTTTCTGCAGCAAATATCTCGGTGAAGTTCAGATGTGTCGGCTGCAGCCATCTGGCAGGTCGGCAACCCACAGAACAGTGTTGTGTACTACACTTCCATAAATGTTTGACTTCTTTCTTCTTTTCCCCCTTCTGTTGTTATTCTTAATTGCAATATTTGTCTCTCCTCCCTCCCACCCCTCCTACACAGGCACAAATCTATCTTTACTTTTCAGAATGTCCTCATTTCTGGACTGAAGCTGGCACAGTGCTTAGTGTTCCCTCTCTAACATATTCTCACCCCCCACCTCTCCCCTTCATTGCCTACAATCATCCTCCCTACATGTAGTTTCCTCTCATTCTGAGGGCTGAGTTACACTTGCCATTTATTTTCCCCAGCCTACCTCTTCTTCCCCTTGAGGAAGGAACTATTAGTTCTGAAAGTGTGGTATGCATCTGTCAGTGGTACTATACATTTCATCTCTTGAAAGTATCTGCTGGTCAGCAGTTCCATTTCATAATTCAGTACCTTTGTTGTAACATCACATTCCTCATACATTCTACAGTTGTGACATAGGTCAGTTGTAACACTACACACAGACTAACAAAATTAACTTGAAGTATTGTCATGTATGGTTTTGATGCATTGTTGTAGCTGTCATTTTGTTCAGTCCACAAACTGGTTTGATGTAAGTCTTAACACTAGTGATTACAGCCATAAGCTTGTTTTTGCAAGAGAAAACTCATGATTTCTTACTTGATGGAAGTCATTATTTAGTGGTTAATTAACTATCCCTCCTTGGGCATTATCAAGCTACGTTGAAAGAAAAATCTCAGATGTGACATCCATATGCAAAAAGAAAAAAAAATGCAGGTTTTATTACTGAGCCATTAAAGAACATTATTGTAAGAGTCATTACATGTTATATCGCCTAATTTCAGAACATGATCCTGCTCGACCATCATGGATTTCGGTTAAATTTTGTGGCAACCATCACACGCGTACTCGACGAACAATGGTGAAGTTCAACGTTCGCTGAAGCAATACTGGGAGAGAGAATAGTCACTTGTCTGACTCCATGCGCCACTTTACGCAGAGCATGTGTGAATTGCCGACAACTTTGAGCTGTTATATCTTGGACAATATTTTGTTGAAAGAAGTGAAATTTTAATATCTTGTACAACTTTAGCGTTCTCTCAAGAACAATAATGAAAAGAATTTTATAAGCCACATTCAGACAGAAAATTTTAGGAGAAATCCCCCAAAAACACCTACACCGGGAATTTTTTTAAAGTTTCCGTCCTTTTATATCAAGAACTAAAGATATGACATTCTTGAAACTTGGCATGTAGTAACCCAACAACACAAGGTTCTCAAATATAAAGTTCCATTTGTGTGCCACTTTCCAGTACTGAACAAATTAAGTACAAAGTAGAAGATTTTGTAAAAAGATCACAAATGCGCTATTTTGGATCTAATTTTGTAAAAAACTATGTTCTATAAAATGTTCCAAACTGGTCTCATTAGAAAGACCATGGCTTTAACCACCATCATCTTCTTCGACAAATTTGTAGTTTATTGGAAGGTAGTAGGTGAATGAAATATTGTATTCCACATTCTTGCGCCACAGACCTATTTGTGTATAAAGTTTTGTGTTCAACATGCATTTACTCTACGTGTTATAAGGATTCAAAATTTACATATTTTTCTTGCCTTGATTTTTGCGTCCAACTTTGATTCAAATAATCTAACATTGTTAGCCCATGTTGGATAATCAAATACATTTTTTTGTGGTTAAAACCATGGCCTTTCTAATGAGACCAGTTTGGAAAGTTTTATACAACACTGCTTTTTGTAAAATCAGCTCGAGAATACTGCATTTTTGACATTTTTACAGAATCTTCACTTCATTTTTTTAGTACTAGAAAGTCGTACATAAATGAAAATTTTTATTTTAGAACCTTGTGTTGTTAGGTTACACTTGTAAAGTTTTCCATTTGTCATACCTTTAGTCCCTGAGATATAAGAAACCAAACTCTGAATTTTTTCCTATCACCAATTTTTTTGCACAGTTTTGTCTAAAATTTTCTGGCTGAATATGACTTGTAAAATTATTTTCATTATTGTTTTTAAGAGAACACACAAAGTTGTACAATATGGCAAAATTTCATTTCTTTCAACAAAATATTGGCCAAGATATAACAGTTCAAATTCATCCGAAATTCCTGCTTGCTCTATGCTAAGTCATGCATAGAGTCAAACAAGTGATGGTATCCCAGCCAGTATTGCTTCGACGAATGTTAAACTTCCCAGTATTTATCAGGGACTTGTGTGAATGTTTGCATAAAGTTTCATCAAAATCTGTGGTAGACAAGAGAGGAGGCCTAACTGAGTTGACGTGGAATGACCTGTATTTAAAATGAAAATATTCGTGGCATAGTCAGCATCTTTTCCTCCTGCTGCTCCTTTTTCATATGACATTAACATCTGTGATAGTTCTGCCCATAACTGTGATGTCTGTGCGAAACCCTTATTAGAAATTCTATCATGTGTTGCTTCCTCTAGACAGATGTGGAATATATAATGCTAACTACATTACAAATTTGTATAATGGGATGTAGCTTGACAATGACCAAATGTGTAAAATTAGCTAATTGCTAAATAATGACAAACTTATTACTTCAAAATACTCTGGGAAATTTCTTCCTTAAAAAAATTCACAGCATCTAAGGAGCCATACATACTAAAGACTATTGGTAATCTTTTATCTTCAATTTTTATATCAATAGACATAACTGTCCTCTACTGGTAAGAGAAGTATAATTAGAACAACCTTGTGTTTCACTATCAAACAATGGAAAATCTAGTATGGAATAACAACAGGATTATGGAAAGGATTGATTGCTACTCAGCATATAGAGGAAATGTTGAGTTGCAGACAGGCACAAGAAAATGACTGTGAGAGCTTTTGGCAAAAAGGACTTCTAAAGTAGAAAACATGCACACATGACACATTCACACGTGCACTACTCTCACTTAGGCAAAAAATGCGAGTGTATAGCAGTTTTTTGTTGTACCTGTCTGTACTGTGTCTTCACGGTATGGTGACTAACAATCTATCCTTTTCATAATATTGTGTTCAAATATACAAGTAGACCCCATTATACTCAGGTCTTGTTATCTGCATTTTGCATACATGAGATTTTAGTTTTAGGTCCAGAGACCCCATCTGTTAACAGAAGGCAGAAGTAGTAGTGATTAGCATATCTCAGAGTGCATCTTGCACTGTGTTTGTCAAGATATGGCTCATCAGTTCAGGTATGTAGAGCTGTGAAGCTGCACTTGATAGAGTCTGTATTTAAAACACCAGCTTAAAGCAAAGGAATTGTGCCTGTCAAGGAAAAGAAACATGCACAAAGGTCGTATTCATTAGGAAAAAGAGAGAACTTTGGATCACTATGGGAAAGATCAATGTGTTGTTGGCATCAGTGTGCTTTTGGACTTTGTAAACCCACTGTAGGAACTGTTTGTGACAACGTGGGATCATTTTGAAAAACTGCTCACTGTTTGAATGATGCAAGTGACCAGATCTCACTCGGAGGCAATGGTAAGAATGGAGAAAATTCTAAGCCACTGGGTTGAGCACAACAACCGGCAGCACTCTCTCCTCTCTGCTCTGGAGCAGCTATTCAAGCTAAAGCCACAAACTCATGTACTTATTTAATGAAAGCAGAGGACGATCCAGTGCCTCTGCATCATTTTGGCTTTCACAACATTAAAATGACAAGAGGCAGCTGCAGCTGACAAAGTTGGAACTGAGGAATTTCAAAAAAAGTTTAAAGAAACTGACAGAAAAAGGCTATACTGTGAAGCAGGTTTTCAAACATGATTATTTTTTTTTTTTTTTTGGTTACGTTCCTATGGGACCAAACTGCTGAAATCATTGGTCCCTAGGCTTACACATTACTTAATCCAACTTGAACTAACTTGTGCTGAGGACCACACACACACACACACACACACACACACACACACACACACACACACATGCACGAGGGAGGACTCAAACCTCCGACAGGTGGAGCCATGGCAAGGTGCCTCAGATTGAGCGGGCGGCTACCCCACGCGGCGCCAGCCATGAGGAAACAAAATGAGCTTAGTTTGGAAATGAATGTCTAACTGCAGGTTGATTTCTGTTGAATAAAAAAATAGTGCCTGGATGTGGGTCATGGACAGGGACTTCTGCAACAGAAGTTTAAAATTGAAATTATTCAATTTATCAGTAACTTCACATAAACAGAATTGTATGGAATTTTTTTTTTTTTTTTTTTTTTTTTTTTTTTTTTTTTTTTTTTTTTTTTTTTTTTTTACCGATTGTGTGATAATTGCTTACTTCCTAGGCCACATATGGTCCATGTCTTGGACACCTCTAACTTAGATTAAGGGTGGAAAAGACACACCATAGTTTAATAACAACATTTAGAAAATGCTGAGAAAATGCAGATTTTGACACTTTAATTTAAAAGAGAAAACAGAGGTGTCAATAAGAAAGAAATGGTAAAATTTGTATCTCTATAAAAAGACCAAAGCGCAAAACATACAAGTACTTCTACAATCATATGATAGTGAAAGATCTTGCCGAGAATTATAGAAAATTCTGCTCTTACATAAAATTGCTAAGCAGATCAAAGGATTATTTTCAATTTGCTGCAGCAGTAGAATACAACAACAGGAAATCTGAACTATTAAATATTGAATTTAAAAAGTCATTCATGCAGGATGATCATACAGGCATACCATAGTTTGATCGCTGCACTAACACTCATGCAGAGGATGTAGAAATAGTCATCCCTAGTGTTCCAGGAGCAGCTGAAATAATTGAAAGCGTCTTTGGTGGCAGGTCCAAATGGAATCATTGTGTGGTTTTATAGTGTGTGCTTTCAAGATTGGCTTGCAGTTATTATGAATTTATCACTCATCGGAAAGTCCCAAGGTACTGAAAAAAGGGCAGGTGACTCCCACGTATAAAAGGGATGAAAGAACAGACCCACAAAATTACAGTCAAATATTCACACACACACACACACACACACACACACACACACACACACACGTACATTTGTGTGTATGTGTGATCTATTTTTTATCTTGGACCGAAAGCTTATTTTGTGACAGTCATTCTGTTGTGCCTATCTGCGACTCAGCATCTCCACTATATGGTGAGCAGTGACTGTCTTTTTCATCCTGGATTTTCCATTGTTAAATTTTGTTTGAGAGATAAAGATTTCCATCCACAAATCAACACAAGATTTCCATCCACAAATGTCTTGCTCCTGCAAAACTCAGCTTGTCTTTTTGTTGCATAAAATCCTGTGAACCATGGTTGAAGGACAACAGGCAGATTTCACATTCCTAGATTTCTCTAAAGTGTTTGATACAGTGCCCCACTGTAAACTGTTAAGATCTGAGCTTGTGAAATAGATCTTCTGATATGATATGTTAGTGTTTCAGTGACTTCTTAAGTAATAGAACCCAGTACGTAGTCCAGGACTGCCAGTGTTCAGCGGGGACAAGGATATTGTCTGGAGTGCACCAGGGACATGTAAAAGGATTGCTCGTATTTTCTATATACATAAACAAGTTGACGGATATGGTGAGCAGCAATCTTCAACTGTTTGCTGATGATGCTGTAGTGTATTGGAAAGTGTTGTCATTCAGTGACTGTATAACATTACAGGATGGTTTGGATAGAATTTCTATTTGGTATGATGAATCGCAGCTTGCTCCAAATGTGCAAAAATATAAATTAATCCAGAATGAGTTGGGAAAACAATTTTATAATGTTCAAATACAGTATTAATGGTGTGTAATAAAATTATTAGTTGCTACTCACCATATAGCAGAGATGCTGAGTGACAGATAGGCATAAGAAGATGACTCTCACAATTAAAGCTTTCAGCTTTTAACACACACACACACACACACACACACACACACACACACACACACACATACAACTGCAGTCTCAGGCAACTGAAACCACACTGCGAGCAACAGCACCAGTGCATGATGGGAGTGGCAACTGGGTGGGGATATCTATCTGTGGCTCAGCATCTCTGCTATATGGTGAGTAGCAACTTTTCATAATATTGTTACATTCTGCCCTGGATTTTCCATTGCTTGATTTAGTATTTGTGGTGTGCTGCTTGGCACAGTCATGTATGTAAAGAATCTAGATGTAACGTTGCAGTGTGACTTGAAGTGGAGCAAGCCTTGTGGGGTTAATTATAGGGAAGCCAAATGGACAACTTAAGTTTATTGGGAGAATTCTAGGAAAGTGTAATTCATCTACAATGGAGACTACATACAAAACACTTGTGTGGCCCATTCTTGAGCACTGCTTGAGTGATTTGAATCCCCACTAGGTCAGATTGAAGGAGGATGACACAGCAATTCAGAGATGTGCTGCTAGTTTTGTTGCCAGTAAATTTGATGAAGTGTTACCAAAATGCTACATGAACTCAAATTGGAATCCTTAGGCGAAGAAGAAATTCTTTTTGCGAAATACTATTGAGAAAGTTTAGAGAACCTGCATTTGCGACAGAATGCAGAATGATCCTGCCTCCAGCATACATCTTGTGTAAGGAACACAAATACAATATGAGAGAGCCTTTGCAGCACTGCTTCTCTTTCCGTGCTGCATTTCTGTGCTCCTGCTTGTCTTTTCCCCTCCATTCTTTGGGAAACTGAAGTTCTTGGTAAAACTGTGTATGGATTCCACTCATCTTTCTTTCCTTGTCCTTCCTTTTCTTACCCTTCCTCCAAGTTAGCAGTCGAGGTCTCTCTTTTTCCTTTTCTTTTCCTGTGCATTCCTGAAGGGTGGCCCAAGTGTTTGAAATGTAAAAGATGACTGCGCAATGCATAATTCCCAGCCCCGGGTTGAAAAGTAAGCCTCATATGTGCCCCTGGTGAAGGTCAGGCCCAGGAGGGAGTGATTGCCTGAGCTGGTACCTTCCTCTATGCCAGTTGGTCCCTCTGTCTTGAGTCTGGGAGGTGTGATGTGAGGCATGGACAATCACCTAGGGCAGGTGAGCCCCATCTGAGGGTCTCCCAGCAGGAAGGTGTGCACCATCTGAGACAATGGCAATTGTGAGTGTTTCTCCGCGATGAGTTCCTGATCTCGAAACATAAGTTGGTTGAGATGAAAGAATTGATGCCTTTCCCAGCTGCAGCCTGATACCACCTGTGTTGTGCACAGAAGATGGTAACAGTTTCACAGCAATTAATCCATTTGTTACTCACAAAGATGTAAATGCCATTACTAGTCCTGTGAAGTCCAGCCCTCAGTTGCCCTAGCTTTTGGAGATGGATAGTGCTTTTCAAACACAGAAACTGCTTAATACAACACTTCTTCACAGTTATCTCATTAAAGTAGTGGCCCACTGCACTCTGAATTCCTCCTGTGGTGTCATGTACACTTGGCTGCTTGATGGTCTGACCAAGGCTGAAATAACAGACTCTCTCGCTGACCAGGGAGTGACCGCAGTTCACAGCATCATGAAAATGGTTGATAAAGAATTAGTGCCAACCTACACTCTGTTCCTCACATTTGACCGTGTGGTACTTCCATCAAAAATTAAGGCTGGCTATGATACTGTCATGCCATATAGCCTGAATCCCATGTGTTGCTACAAATATCAGCATTACAACCACATACGAGAATCATATGAAAATGCAGCCAAATGCGTAACCTGCAGCAGGGACACTCATGAGGATGCGTATCCACCTCCATCCCCTCACTGTGTCAACTGTAAGGATGTTCATGCCGCTTCCTCCTGTGACTGTCCAATCTACCTCAGTTAGAGAGACTTTCAGGAGATGTGGCTGAAGGAAAATATCATTACTCACATTGCTCGGAAAATATTGGCTAGTCACAAACGTTGTAAATCATCCTCTGACAATTACGGCACAGTTCTTGCAACACCCCAGCCTATGAAGGACATGGCTATGCAGTGGCTTCCAATTTAGCCCACAGATGTGTAATTGTCCAGCTCAAAGCTCACACCTTCATCTTCACCTGCTGCAGGTGCACACTATACCAATAAACCTTTGCTTGCATTAGCAAAATTGCATGCCTTGCAAACAGAAGCACAGAAATCCAAAAAGGAGTACTCTTGCGATGACTTTCTGTGTACATCTAGCCAGCCAACATCTGGATCTGCATCTGAAAAATACCAAGGTTCTAAGCAGTCAATGAGAAGTAAATGGTCTTCCCTTTCTCCACCTTGGCTTTCTTTTGCAACAATGTCACCATGCGATGCCATCACACGTCTGAGCTCCATTTCACAAGGCCGCACCACTAACCACCACTGCTGGCTAACCGAAGGCAAATACCTACACCTCAGTTGAACTAATGGACCAGGATCCTCCAGCCTCTGAACCTGATCATTGTGTGAGTCTGAATTCTGGCACTCAACAGCCACCATGGGGACTGCCCCCATATGTGACCTATCTCCTTTCTATCATCGGATGTGGTTATTCTCCAATGGAACATTCATGGCATCAGATCCAATAGGATTGAATTAAGTTCATCTTCTGATTATACTGTCCAGTTGATTTCTGCCACCAGGAAACAAAATTATGCCCTCACAATTACTTTCACCTCCCACACTTCACTTCAGTGCTTTTTGACCTTCCCCTTGAGGCGGTGACTCCAGGTCATGGGGGAGTCACATTGGTCATTCGAGTCCTCATCTATAGTCACACCCAGCTTCAAGGTGTTGCTGCCTGTCTTTCCCTTCCCAGTTTCACCTTCTCTCTTTGCAATGTCTACTCACTCTTGTCTTCTGCTGTCACCAGGGCAACATGTTGAAACTTATTGCTCAACTTCCGCCTCCATTTTTGCTGCTCAGCTGCTTCAGTGACCATCATCCCATTTGGATCTCTCTATGCTCCTGTCTGAGAGGCTGGATATCTTCAACCAGCTCAATCTAATCTGTTTGAAATGAGTATGCCCACATTTCTTTTTGATTCCAAGCTCTCCTTTTCCCCATTTGCACCTCTCAATCTGTACTACTCAGCTTGCTCACCACCTTGAATGGTCTGTGTTCTCCAATGCACATTCAAGTGACCGTTTCCCCTGTGTTATTCATTTGCTGATGCCTATCCCATCTGTGCATCCAATCAACTGGCTCAGCTTTCCAAAGCTGACTGGCAGCTCTACTACTCCCTGTCCACTTTCAATGAATATCATTTCACCTGCATTGATGAACAGGTAGCATACCTTACAAAGGCTATCCTAACTGCCATGGAACATTCCATACCTTGCATCTCTTCCTCACTGTGACATGCCTCCATCTGCTGGTGGACTCAGGCGTGCCGTGATGCAGTCCATGCACAGAGACGAGCTCTCCCCATTTTTAAAAGCTATCCCACACTTGCGAACTGTATTTGTTATAAACAGATACATGTGCAGTGTCACCACATTTTAGGGGTAGCAAAACAACTAGTTGGCATCCTTTTCGAAGCTTGTTTAACAATTTTACTCCCTCTTCTGTTGTTTGGGGGCAATCTGTGTTGCCTTTCAGGGACGTGCTTCATTCCCCGGTTCCTGATCTGACCGTAGCGAACAATGTCATTATAGATCCTCTTGATATCTCCAACACCTTCGGCTGATATTTTGCAGACATTTTGAGTTCCACCCACTACCATCGTGCCTTCCTCCCTTTTAAATGGGCAGCAGAGGCAAGTAAGATATCTTTCACCTCCCAGCATTGTGGATATAAAAATACTGTTTTTACTATGAGGGAGCACTCTCTCCATCCGGGTCAACACTTCAGGACTGGATGGTATTCACATTCAGATGTTTCAACACCTATCTCCTGAGGGTCTGTGCTTTCTCCTCCGTACATATAATCGCATTTGGACATATGGCACATTTCCCAGTCACTGGTGTGAGGCCATTGTCATTCCTGTACCTAAGCCTGCTAATAACAAACACTTTCCTTCCAACTACCACATAATTTCCCTCACCAGTACTCTCTGTGATGTGACGGAACATATGATTAGTGGTAAGCTGTGTGGTGGCTCGATTCTTGGAATCTCCTCACTAAAGTCCAAGGTGGATCCCATAGGCACTCCTCTGCAGTTTGATCATCTCATCACCTTGTAAACTCATATTATGAACAATTTTTTTGTGGAAGTGTCAAACTGTAGTCGTGTTTTTTAATTTGGAGAAGGCATATAACACATGCTGGAGAGTGGGCTTCCTCTGTATTATGTACAAGTGGGGCTTTCGAGATCACTTGGACCTTTTTATCCAGGAATTTTTAAAAGAACATGTTTTTAAGATACATGGGGGCTTGGCCCTGTTGGACACTTGTTCAAGAGAACTGGGTGCTTTGGAGTTTTGTGAACAGTGTTGTCTTATTTGCCATAGCCATTAACCTATTATGGATTGCCACTCGGCAGGTATCTCAGCCTCTCTTTTCGTTGATGACTTTTGTGATGTATTGTAGCTCCCAATGAACCTGTCTACTCGAGTGGTGTCTTCCGTGATGTCTTTATCGTCTTTATTTGTGGAACATCAACAATGGCTTCCACTTTTTTTGCTGACAAGACTGTCTGCATGAACTTCTGGCAGCACCAGGAATTTCTTCTCCCATTCCTATGTCTCAGCCCATTACTTCTTCCATTCGCTTACATAACAAAATTCTTGATACTTGCACGGGATAGGAAACTGTTGGTCTTCCCACATCTCTTTTCTGGCAACTCATTGCACTCGCTTCCTCAGTGTGCCACATGTTTTATGCAGTACCTCATGGGGAGCAGTTAGGACCATCCTCCTCCATTTATACATGGCCCGTGTCCATTCAAAATTGCTTTATGGATGTATCATATATTCATCTGCATATCTGTCATTTTAAAACCATCCACGATTGCAGGATATGTTCAGCCACTGGTGCCTTCTATACTAGTCCCGTTGTTATGCTGAGGCTGCTGACTTCCTGTTGTCTTACTGGTCATTACGCAAACTGTCTGTCTTATGTGCCTGGTGACCCGTCCTTCGCTCCCTTTTCTTTGATGATTCCATTGATCACCAGTATGACCTGTGCCTATTTTGTCGGAGTTCACTTTTGTTTGCTGCTCTGACAGCTTTGCTTTAATCTTCCTAACACGTTCCCCATAGCTGCGAGCTCTTCACCAGCCTGGCTTCATGCTGAGGTCCGTGTTCATTTCGGGCTCTATTCACTTCCTAAGGTCACTACTACTGGCCTGGTGTATCATAGTGAGTTTCTCAAACTTTGCATGCAGCTTGGGGACAGTGTCTTTGTCTACACTGATGGTTCCAAGACTGATCTTGGTGTTGTGTATGCCTTTGTAAATTGCAATGATCCTTTTCAGTATCACATTTTCAATGTTGTATGGCATTATATGTTGGGCTAACTCTTTTCCATTCTAAAAGAATATTTTTGTCTCAGAAACTGGCAGTTCGGGCAATAAGTGGTGTAAGTTCGTGAACCTCTAGCCAACCCCTGTTCACTAGACTAGTCTGGGTATTTTGAGATGTGTGGTATATATATATATATATATAAGTGCTGGCAGGTCGACAGACACACAAACAAACACAAACATACACAC
This sequence comes from Schistocerca americana, assembly GCF_021461395.2. Classification (NCBI taxonomy): domain Eukaryota; kingdom Metazoa; phylum Arthropoda; class Insecta; order Orthoptera; family Acrididae; genus Schistocerca; species Schistocerca americana. The sequence goes on from NC_060127.1 coordinate 46,501,472, forward strand.
AAAATTCAAGCTTTCGCAACAAACTGTTGCCTCATCAGGAAAGAGGGAAGGAGAGGGAAAGACGAAAGGATGTGGGTTTTAAGGGAGAGGGTAAGGAGTCATTCCAATCCCGGGAGCGGAAAGACTTACCTTAGGGGGGAAAAAAGGACGGGTATACACTCGCGCACACACACACAAACACACACACACACACACACATATCCATCCACACATATACAGACAGGTCTGTATATGTGTGGATGGATATGTGTGTGTGTGCGAGTGACAGGTCTGTATATGTGTGGATGGATGTGTGTGTGTGTGTGTGTGTGTGTGTGTGTGTGTGTGTGTGTGTGTGCGCGCGAGTGTATACCCGTCCTTTTTTCCCCCTAAGGTAAGTCTTTCCGCTCCCGGGATTGGAATGACTCCTTACCCTCTCCCTTAAAACCCACATCCTTTCGTCTTTCCCTCTCCTTCCCTCTCTCCTGATGAGGCAACAGTTTGTTGCGAAAGCTTGAATTTTGTGTGTATGTTTGTGTTTGTTTGTGTGTCTGTCGACCTGCCAGCACTTTCATTTGGTAAGTCACATCATCTTTGTTTTTAGATATATTTTTTCTATGTGGAATGTTTCCCTCTATTATATATATGTAAACAAAGATTCTGTAACTTACCAAACAAAAGCGTTGGTACATTGATAGAAACAATAACACACACACACACACACACACACACACACACACACACACACACAAATTTCGAGCTTTCGCAACCCAAGGTCGCTTTATCAGGAAAGAGGGAAGGAGAGGGAAAGATGAAAGGATGTGGGTTTTAAGGGAGAGGGTAAGGAGTCATTCCAATCCTGGGAGCGGAAAGACTTACCTTGGGGGGAAAAAGGGACAGGTATACACACACACACACACACACACACACACACACACACACACCTGCACATATACAGACACAAGCAGACACTAGACACAGACTAGATATGTCTGCTTGTGTGTGTGTGTGTGTGTGTGTGTGTGTGTGTGTGTGTGTGTGTGTGTTGGTGTTTGTTATTGTTTCTATCAACGTACCAACGCTTTCGTTTGGTAAGTTACAGAAACTATGTTTTTAGATATATTTTTCCCACGTGGAATGTTTCCCTGTATTTTATATATATATTAGAGGGAAACATTACACGTGGGAAAAATATATCTAAAAACAAATATGATGTGACTTACCAAACGAAAGTGCTGGCAGGTCGATAGACACACAAACATACACACAAAATTCAAGCTTTCGCCACAAACGGTTGCTTCATCAGGAAAGAGGGAAGGAGAGGGAAAGACGAAAGGATGTGGGTTTTAAGGGAGAGGGTAAGGAGTCATTCCAATCCCGGGAGCGGAAAGACTTACCTTAGGGGGAAAAAAGGACAGGTATACACTCGCAAACACTCACATATCCATCCGCACATACACAGACACAAGCAGACATTTGTAAAGGCAAAGAGTTTGGGCAGAGATGTCAGTCGAGGTGGAAGTACAGAGGCAAAGATGTTGTTGAAAGACAGGTGAGGTATGAGTGGCGGCAAATTGAAATTAGTGGAGGTTGAGTCCTGGCGGATAACGAGAAGAGAGGATATACTGAAGGGCAAGTTCCCATCTCCGGAGTTCTGACAGGTTGGTGTTAGTGGGAAGTATCCAGATAACCCGGACGGTGTAACACTGTGCCAAGATGTGCTGGCCATGCACCAAGGCATGTTTAGCCACAGGGTGATCCTCATTACCAACAAACACTGTCTGCCTGTGTCCTTTCATGCGAATGGACAGTTTGTTGCTGGTCATTCCCACATAGAAAGCTTCACAGTGTAGGCAGGTCAGTTGGTAAATCACGTGGGTGCTTTCACACGTGACTCTGCCTTTGATCGTGTACACCTTCCGGGTTACAGGACTGGAGTAGGTGGTGGTGGGAGGGTGCATGGGACAGGTTTTACACCGGGGGCGGTTACGAGGGTAGGAGCCAGAGGGTAGGGAAGGTGGTTTGGGGATTTCATAGGGATGAACTAAGAGGTTACGAAGGTTAGGTGGACGGCGGAAAGACACTCTTGGTGGAGTGGGGAGGATTTCATGAAGGATGGATCTCATTTCAGGGTAGGATTTGAGGAAGTCGTATCCCTGCTGGAGAGCCACATCCAGAGTCTGATCCAGTCCGGGAAAGTATCCTGTCACAAGTGGGGCACTTTTGGGGTTCTTCTGTGAGAGGTTCTGGGTTTGAGGAGATGAGGATGTGGCTCTGGTTATTTGCTTCTGTACCAGGTCGGGAGGGTATTTGCGGGATGCGAAACTGTTTTCAGGTTGTTGGTGTAATGGTTCAGGGATTCCAGACTGGAGCCGATTCGTTTGCCACGAAGACCTAGGCTGTAGGGAAGGGACCGTTTGATGTGGAAGGGGTAGCAGCTGTCATAATGGAGGTACTGTTGCTTGTTGGTTGGTTTGATGTGGACGGGCGTGTGAAGCTGGCCATCGGACAGGTGGAGGTCAACGTCAAGGAAAGTGGCATGGGATTTGGAGTAGGACCAGGTGAACCTGATGGAACCAAAGGAGTTGAGGTTGGAGAGGAAATTCTGGAGTTCTTCTTCACTGTGAGTCCAGATCATGAAGATCTCATCAATAAACCTGTACCAAACTTCAGATTGGCAGGCCTGGGTAACCAAGAAGGCTTCCTCAGTTTCCAAACTGAACAATCTATTGCCCTCACCCACCTAATCCGTCACCTACAAATCAACTCAGCCAATGAACACACCCGTCAACTCCTATCCTTAATAAAAGTCCTCAATCTTTCCTCTCCCACATCCACACCGGCTGTTCAGAGCATCCCCCTACAGGCCAACTGCAAACTAGAACAGCATGCCTCCCTCCACCTCAAAAAACTATCCAATCTCCTGATTTCCCACCTCCGGAAAGGCAACTCACTCACCCTTCACAACCTTTCCAGCAAACCTCAACCTCCTCTCATTGCACACAGACCCAGTCTCTCCCATTCTACTCAGTCTCCCACTTCCAGCTCCACTCCCCCAAAACCTCAAAATTCCAATCAACACAATCTGGAACCACAACACCCTAATTCAGTAGTTAACCTTTCCTCCAAACCTCTCTCCCAATCCGAAACCTCTGTCCTATCCAAAGGCCTCACCTTCAGCCCCACTCCCAGATTCAACCAAACAGCCCTCGTCAAAGATTTACTGTCCTACACTCGTACTCTCTGCTGGAAATATCACTTTGCCACGAAGAAAAATGATCCTAATCCTACTCCTAATGATCCAACTCCCCAAGACACTATCCAAATTGAACCCTGCCTGGAACAGTTCCGTCCTCTGTCACAGCGGGACCCACCTCCTCTTCCTCAAAATCACCCTCTCCAAACTTTCCAGGAATTTCTGACTTCCAGCCCTGCATCTCAATCCTTCTTAAAAAACCTTAATCCTACACCCAACATCACCACTGCTGAAGCCCAGGCTGTCCGTGATCTGAAGGCTGACCGATCCATCGTCATTCTTCCGGCGGACAAGGGTTCCACGACCGTGGTACTTGATCATTGGGAGTATGTGGCTGAGGGACTGCGTCAGCTTTCAGACAACACCACATACAAAGTTTGCCAAGGTAATCCCATTCCTGATGTCCAGGAATCCTCAGAACCTTAGGCCCCCTACAAAACCTTTCACCTGACTCCATCAACCTCCTGACCCCACCGACACCCCGTACCCCTACCTTCTACCTTCTTCCTAAAATTCACAAACCCAATCATCCCGGCCGTCCCATTGTAGCTGGTTACCATGCCCCCACAGAACGTATCTCTGCCTATGTGGATCAACACCTTCAACTCATTACATGCAGTCTCCCATCCTTTATCAAAGACACCAACCACTTTCTCGAACGCCTGGAATCCTTACCCAGTCTGTTACCCCCGGAAACCATCCTTGTAACTATTGATGCCACTTCCTTATACACAAATATTCCGCATGTCCAGGGCCTCGCTGCGATGGAGCACTTCCTTTCACGCCGATCACCTGCCACCCTACCTAAAACCTCTTTCCTTATTACCTTAGCCAGCTTCATCCTGACCCACAACTTCTTAACTTTCGAAGGCCAGACATACCAACAATTAAAGGGAACAGCCATGGGTACCAGGATGGCCCCCTCGGACGCCAACCTATTCATGGGTCGCTTGGAGGATGCCTTCTTGGTTACCCAGGCCTGCAAACCCAAAGTTTGGTACAGATTTATTGATGACATCTTCATGATCTGGACTCACAGTGAAGAAGAACTCCAGAATTTCCTCTCCAACCTCAACTCCTTCGGTTCCATCAGGTTCACCTGGTCCTACTCCAAATCCCATGTTACTTTCCGTGACGTTGACCTCCACCTGTCCGATGGCCAGCTTCACACGTCCGTCCACGTCAAACCAACAAGCAACAGTACCTCCATTATGACAGCTGCTACCCATTCCACATCAAACGGTCCCTTCCCTACAGCCTAGGTCTTCGTGGCAAACGAATCGGCTCCAGTCTGGAATCCCTGAACCATTACACCAACAACCTGAAAACAGCTTTCGCATCCCGCAACTACCCTCCCGACCTGGTACAGAAGCAAATAACCAGAGCCACATCCTCATCTCCTCAAACCCAGAACCTCCCACAGAAGAACCCCAAAAGTGCCCCACTTGTGACAGGATACTTTCCCGGACTGGATCAGACTCTGGATGTGGCTCTCCAGCAGGGATACGACTTCCTCAAATCCTACCCTGAAATGAGATCCATCCTTCATGAAATCCTCCCCACTCCACCAAGAGTGTCTTTCCGCCGTCCACCTAACCTTCGTAACCTCTTAGTCCATCCCTATGAAATCCCCAAACCACCTTCCCTACCCTCTGGCTCCTACCCTCGTAACCACCCCCGGTGTAAAACCTGTCCCATGCACCCTCCCACCACCACCACCACCTACTCCAGTCCTGTAACCCGGAAGGTGTACACGATCAAAGGCAGAGCCACATGTGAAAGCACCCACGTGATTTACCAACTGACCTGCCTACACTGTGAAGCTTTCTATGTGGGAATGACCAGCAACAAACTGTCCATTCGCATGAATGGACACAGGCAGACAGTGTTTGTTGGTAATGAGGATCACCCTGTGGCTGAACATGCCTTGGTGCATGGCCAGCACATCTTGGCACAGTGTTACACTGTCCGGGTTATCTGGATACTTCCCACCAACACCAACCTATCCGAACTCCGGAGATGGGAACTTGCCCTTCAGTATATCCTCTCTTCTCGTTATCCGCCAGGACTCAATCTCCACTAATTTCAATTTGCCGCCACTCATACCTCACCTGTCTTTCAACAACATCTTTGCCTCTGTACTCCCACCTCGACTGACATCTCTGCCCAAACTCTTTGCCTTTACAAATGTCTGCTTGTGTCTGTGTATGTTCGGATGGATATGTGAGTGTTTGCGAGTGTATACCTGTCCTTTTTTTCCCCCAAGGTAAGTCTTTCCGCTCCCGGGATTGGAATAACTCCTTACCCTCTCCCTTAAAACCCACATCCTTTCGTCTTTCCCTCTCCTTCCCTCTTTCCTGATGAAGCAACCGTTTGTTGCGAAAGCTTGAATTTTGTGTGTATGTTTGTGTTTGTTTGTGTGTGTATCGACCTGCCAGCACTTTTGTTTGGTAAGGAACATCATTTTTGTTTTTTTATATATATATATTTCCACGCGGGAAAAATATATTTAAAAACAAAGATGATGTGACTTACCATACAAAAGCGCTGGCAGGTCGATAGAAACACAAACACTCACATACATACACACAAAATTCTAGCTTTCGCAACCAATGGTTACTTTTATATTGCAATTTCATGTTCTGACATGTTCTGTGACCTTGGAGATTCACTCCTCAATTTTGTCCTATGGAACTTGACATGTAACAAACACTGGTAGTAGCGGAACAAACACTGGTAGCAGTTACTTCTGTAAAATATCTGGGAGTATGCGTGCGGAACGATTTGAAGTGGAATGATAGTATAAAATTAACTGTTTGTATGGCGGGTACCAGGTTGAGATTCATTGGGAGAGTCCTTAGAAAATGTAGTCCATCAACAAAGGAGGTGGCCTAGAAAACACTCGTTCGACCTATACTTGAGTATTACTCATCAGTGTGGGATCCGTACCAGATCGGGTTGACGGAGGAGATAGAGAAGATCCAAAGAAGAGCGGTGCGTTTCGTCACAGGGTTATTTAGTAACCATGATAGTGTTACGGAGATGTTTAGCAAACTCAAGTGGCAGACTCTGCAAGAGAGGCGCTCTGCATCGCGGTGTAGCTTGCTCGCCAGGTTTCAGGAGGGTGCTTTTCTGGATGAGGTATCGAATATATTGCTTCCCCCTACTTATACCTCCCGAGGAGATCACGAATGTAAAATTAGAGAGATTACAGCGCGCACGGAGGCTTTCAGACAGTCGTTCTTCCTTGCGAACCATACGCGACTGGAACAGAAAAGGGAGGTAATGACAGTGGCACGTATAGTGCCCTCCGCCACGCACCGTTGGGTGGCTTGTGGAGTATAAATGTAGATGTAGATGTAGATGTAAATAAATAAAGACAAATCAATGCTCAATTTTTACCGTGGAGCGATACACCGTTTATCAGGCCATCTTGTACAACTGGCGACATAGGCTTCCAAATTGTGTCATCTGCTTAGATTCTCTCGGTGCTCTTCAGAGCCTTCGTATGCTGTGCTCAGTCCACCCTTTCAATCCAAGAATACCTCCATTTGCTTACCACAGGGGAGCCAATGTAGGTTCCTGCTCTCATCGGCGTATCAGGGTACGAGGCTGCTGCTGCGAAGGCTGCAGCTCCCCTCTCTCAGCCTACATGTCATTCTGTTCCCTCAGATGATCATGTCACTGTCTGTCAGCATGTAGTATTGCTTTGGAGTGTACAGTGGTCTTTTCTCCATGGGAATAAAGTCCGGGACATTAAACCTCTTCCAATAACATGGTCAACTTCCTCTCAACCCGCACGGCACAAGGAGGTCATTTTAGCCCACCTGCATGTACAGTACTGTCAGTTTAGCTACTGCTATTTAATAAATGGTGACCCTGCCTCATTCTGTGCCTATTGGTCTCTGCCCTTGATGGTGTGCACTTTCGGAGCCCGTGCCATTTTTTAACTGTTTACGTTTATGTGAAAGTTTGCTGTCTGCTTTGTCAGATGTTTTAGGGGATGACATGTTCTGTTGATCGCTTCTTACTTTTTATTCACAGCATTGGGCTATGCAAATGCTCAGGAAAATGAGGTAAGATTCAAATTTATTAGGGGCTTCCATCAGGTGGTAACTGTGTGAATAAACACAAGCTTTGAATTTCTTTCGATTATAAAGGTACAGCACAAGAAATCCCCCTTAAAGTAAAAAAGTACGACTTTGAACTTGTTATGCTGACTAATATTAAAAATATACTAAACACCTGGTTATTCTCACTTGCTTATGTTATGATAGCTGTAATTACATGGTTGATGTAGCACTATTATTTTAGATGTTTCTGATGTAATAACTTGAAGAATAATCATTTTCCCATAGCCAAAATATCTGCCCTCCAACAACCTGTATAGTAGATTTTATGAAGTAGCCTATTTGACACATTATTTGTGTACTGCAATGTTCATTAATATACGTTATTGACATTATCTTGCTTATACATACTTTAATAAAATCCTTGCTAATAACCAGAGTGTAAGTTATTCATGTTGGTATGTTGTTTGTTAGTAATTTGTCTTAATTTCCTTCTCAGTTGTAAAGGGGGGGGGGGGGGGGCAAGTAAAAAGTGACAAATTACATATGAAATTCTGGGAATAATGCTAAGTAAAACTGGAGCAGCAATTCAGTGTTAGTGCAATCCCTCCACACATTTCACTCTTGCACACAAATTCAGACACTTGTGCCATTTTTCATCCTTCACTAAAAAAGGCATACTGACAATGCAAAGTAATCTTACCCCTCTTTCAGAGTTCTTGATTGGTGTTACAACTAACACGACAATAAAAATAAATAAATAAATAAAAAGAAAATACTGAAACATTCATAACTTTGTACAACTGACATGTTTTGACAAATTCTCTCATGTTGTCTCCCGTTCCCTCCAGTATAAACATTTGTTCACAGATACAAGTCAATGGGAATGAACACTGTTGAATTATCTGGAAATGCTCATTCCTTGTGTTTGCTTCCATTCACTCCAGTGTAAATGAGACTTAAGCAGTCAGTCATCCTTCATTCATACGTGGCTGGAATGGAGATAAACTGTAACATGTGGTCTGTGCTAAGTACTGTCAGCCATGCACTTCATTGTCTGCAGAATCTATCTGTAGAATAAGAACAAGGTGGCCATACAAGTATCTTTGGTTGGCAAACTTTGACAGCTGCTATTTGACACCTACTGTAGGTGGGCAGCATTGTATTAGGCATAAGAAACATAATGTTATAACTTCGTTTTTTTTTTTTGGGGGGGGGGGGGGGGCTGTCTTCTTAGGGCACCAAATTACCTAGAGCTGGCTCTGCACATGTAATTTGTTGCACATTGTAGACGAAACATGGGTGAGGGTCATGATATGACTTAAGTGTGTATACTGACATTGTATCACATCCAAGAGTAACTCAGTGTCCTTTTCAGGGTCTGCAGGAATGGGAGGTGCCTGAATGCCACAGTAGTGCACAGGACCCACTAAGCTTTACTAAAGAGGTGAGTGTATCTTTATCTTTCTATTCTTCTTATTTTGCTGTGGATAACATTGCATAGCATATAATAGTAATTTATTTGTATGTTTATTTATTTATTTATTTATTTACTTATTTGCTCATTCTAAGTGAACAAAGAAACAGCAGCAGTATGAACATCAAGAGCTCGGTTGGCAAGGCAGTACTGAGGAAAGAAGGGGTAGTTGAATGATGAACGAAATATGTAGAAGGGCTATACAAGAGAAGTAGATTTCAAGATAATATTATAGACAAAGAAGAGGAAGTAGATGAAGATAAGAGGGGAGATATGATACTGAGAAAAGAATTAGAAAGAACATTGAAAGGCCTGTGTCAAAATGAGACTCGTGGTGTAGATGGCATTCTCTCAGATTGATTGAGCTCCATGGTGCAACTATTCTACCTGGTGTGCCAGATATATGAGACAGGTGAATACGCTTAGATTTAAAGGAGAATGAAATAATTACAATTCTAAAACTGGCAGGTGCCAATCAGTGTAAATATTACCAACCCGTCAATTTAGTAAGTCATACTGACACTATTTACAGAAGAATGGGGAAACTGGCAGTAGCCAACCTTCAGGAAGATTAGCTTGTTTTCTGGAGACATGTAGGAATACACAGGCAATACTGACCATATGACAGTCATAAGTGACAAATTAAAGGAAGAAGAAACTACATTTATAGCTTTTGTATATTTAGAACAAGCTTTTGGCAATGTTGACTGAAGGTAGCTGGGATGAAATGCAGGGAATGAAAACTTAGTGAGAACTTGTACAGAAACTGTACTGAAGTTGTGTTAGTCAAGGGATGTGAAAGGGAAGCATTTGTTGAGAAGGAAATGAGTCAGGCTTGTAGACTACCTCCAGTGTTTTTCAATCTGTGCATTGATCAAACAATAAATGAAACCAAGGAGAAATTTGAAAGGGGATTGAAGTCAAAGGAGAAAAAATAATATCTTCGAGGTTTGCTAATGACATTGTAATTCCATCAGAGACAACAAAGGACTTGCAAGAGCAGTTGAATGCAGTGGATAGTGTCTTGAAAGGATGTTTTAACATGAATGTCAACAAAAGCAAAAGAAAGGTAATTGATGGTACTCAAATCAAGTAAGATGATGCTGATAAAATTACATTAAGAAAATTGATGATAAAAGTAGTAAATGAGCTTTTCTGTATGGGCAGTAAAGTAACTCATGCCAGCTGAAGTATAAGAAGATAAAGCAGTTCAGACTAGCAGAGAACAGAAGTTTTTGAGATGTCTACAGAATACTGCTGAATATAAGACGGGTTGATCAAATGATTAATGACTAGGATTCGAATTGGGGAAAAAAGAAATTGTGACACATCTTTCCTAATGTCCTAATGGAACAGGGGAGGGGGGGGGGGGGGGATATGGTGGGAGAGCAAGGCTTAACTACAGTAAGAAAGTTCAAGTGGATGCAGGATGCAGTAGTTACGTAGAGATGAGGTTCGCACAGTTTGGACTGGAGTGGAGAGCTGCATCATACTAATCTTTGGTCAGAAGGCCATAACAACAAGAACGACAACATATGCATAAAAATCCAGAAAGGATGTAAACTACACCTTGTAGCCACGAACAGGCCAGATTGATGGCATCAGTGTAGATACGCCAGATCGTGCAAACATACCATTCTTTGACCAAAGCACTGAGTCTCTTGTGGATGACATAGTAATCAGCATCCTTCGCATAGAGAAACAACTGAAAGAGTTGCAAACAAATAAGTCACCAGGTACAGATGGAGTCACAGTTCAGTGTTACAAAGAGTATGCTATGGCATTAGTCCCTTACTTAACTGGAACTTATTGTGAATCTACCTCCTGAAGCAAAGTTCCAAGTGACTGTAAGAAAGCACAGGTGACTCCTGTACATGAGACGGTTAACAGAACAGATCCACAAAATTGCATACCAGTATCCATAATATCACTTTACTGCAGAATTCTCGAACACGTTCTCAGTTTGAATATAATAAATTTCCTGGAGACTGGAAAGCTTATGTCTGTGAGTCAGTGTGGTTTTTGTAATCATCGCTCACGTAAAACTCAGCTTGCTCTTTTCTTACATGATATACTGTGAACTATGTATGAAGGGCAATGTGCAGATTCTATATTTTTAGATCCTGAAAAAGCATTTGACATGGTACCATGCTGCAGAAAGTATGAGCATATGGAATAAGTTTCCAGATATGTGAGTCGCTCAAAGACTTCTTAAGTAACAGAACCTGGTATGTTGTCCTTGATGGTGAGTGTTCATCAGAGACAGGTGTATCATCAGGAGTGCTCCAGGGAAGCATTGTTGGCTGATGATGCTGTGGTATACAGAATGATGTTGAAGCTGAATGACTGTAGGGTGATACTAAATGACTTGGACAAAATTTCTAGTTGGTGTGGTGAATGGCAGCTTGGTCTAAATGTTCAAAAATGTAAGTTAATGTGGATGAGTAAGGAAAATGAACCCGTAATGTTTGGATACAGCATTGGTAGTGTCGTGCGTGACACAGTCATGTTGTTTAAATATCTGGGCATCACATTGCAAAGTGATTTGAAATGGAAAGAGTATGTGAGGATTGTGGTAGCAAAAGCAAATGGTAGACTTTGGTTTATCGGAGGAAATTTAGTAAAGTGTGGTTCATCTCTAAAGGAGACAGCATATAGGATGCTAATGCAACCTTTTCTTGAGTACTGGTTGAGTGTTTTGGATCTGCAACAGGACAGATTAAAGGAAGACATCAAAGCAGTTCAGAGGTGTTCTTTTCAAGGAACACTATTGAGAAAATGTAGGGAACTGGCATTTGAAGCTTACTGCAGAACAATCTTACTGCCATCGACATACATTTTACATAGGGACTATAAAGATAAGATAGGAGAAAGTGATGTCATATAGAGGCATATGGACAGTTATTTTTCCCTTTCTTTATCTGTATGTTGAACAGGAAAGGAAATGATTGATAGTGTTACAGGATAAGCTCTACCACACACCATTTGGTGGGTTGTAGAATATGTATGTAGATGCAGGTGTAATTCAGTACACAAAGCTTTTCATCATCCAACCAATAAAAAACCAGTTTTAAATACTCATTTTGTTAGAGCAAAATCTGTCTATGACAAGGAATGTCTGGATTCAGAGATATAAGAAATATATTTGAGAAGAACAGCTGTAGCAATTGAGATATTAAGTTAGCCTTCTGTCAGAAACAAAAACACAGGGATACTCAGCCATCAGCAGATAATTGGCCAGTTAGATTCTTTCCTTTCTTTGGACCTACAAAAAGTCTTGGTGTTCCTGGAATGTATAAAATACCTTGCGAATGTGGTAGCAGTTGCATTGGCCAGACAATAAGGACAATTTCACAAAGCTGCACAGAACACCTACACCGCATTAAACGATATGATTTCAACAGATCTGCTGAATGCAGCGTCATGAACAAACATACACTAAGTGGTCAAAAGTATTTGCCCCCCCCCCCCCCCCCCCCACAAAAAAAAAACATATCATATGTTTTTCATATCGGGTGCATTGTGGTGCCACCCACTGCTAGGTACTCCATATCAGCGACCTCAGTAGTCATTAGACATCGTGAGAGAGCAGAATGGTGTGCCCCGCGGAACTCACGGACTTCAAATGTGGTCAGGTGATTGATTGTCATTTGTGTCATACATCTGTATGCGAGATTTACACGCTCCTAAACACCCCTAGGTCCCCTGTTTCCGGTGTGATAGTGAAGTGGAAATGTGAAGGGACACGTACAGCACAAAAGCATACAGGCCGACCTCACGTGCTGACTGACAGAGACTGCTGACAGCTGAATAGGGTACTAATGTGTAATAGGCAAACATCTATCCAGACCATCATACAGGAATTCCTAACTGCATCAGGATGCACTGCAAGTACTATGACAGTTAGGTGGGAGGTGAGAAAATTTGGATTTCATGGTCAAGCGGCATCTCATAAGCGACACACCATGCCAGTAAATGGCAAACGATGCCTCATTTGGTGTAAGGAGTGCAAACATTGGACAACTGAACTGTGGAAAAATGTTGTGTGGAGTGACGAATCACTGTACACAATGTGGTGATCCAATGGCAGGATATGAGTATTGTGAATGCCCGGTGAATGTCATCTGACAGTGTGTGTAGTGCCAACAGTAACATTTGGAGGCGATGGTGTTATGGTGTGGTCGTGTTTTTCATGGAGGGGCTTGCACCCCTTGTTATTTTGCATGGCCTATCACAGCACAGGCCTACATTGATGTTTTAAGCACCTTCCTGCTTCCCACTGTTGAAGAGCAATTTGGGGATGACAACTATATCTTTCGATACGGTCGAACACCTGTTCATAATGCACGGCCTGTGGTGGAGTGGTTGCATGACAATAACATCCCTGTAATGGACTGGCCTGCACAGAGTCCTGACCTGAATCCTATAGTACACATTTGGGATATTTTGGAATGTCAGCTTCGTGCCGGGTCTCACCGACTGACATCGATACCTCTCCTCAGTGCAGCACTCCATGAAGAATGGGCTGCCATTCTCCAAGAAACCTTCCAGCACCTGATAGAATGTATGCCTGCGAGAGTGGAGGCTGTCATCAAGGCTAACGGTGGGCCAACACCATATTGAATTCCAGTATTAGTGATGGAGGGCACTGTGAAATTGTAAGTCATTTTCAGCTAGGTGTTCGGATACTTCTGGTCACATAGTGTACAATTGTGTTTGATAAAGCAGGAATATTATTCTATCCATCTGTCGATTGTTATTCTGTCAGAAAAAAGCCATCACAGTCAGAATGTGCAACAAAAACTTTAACTGGGGCAATGGCTACACCATTAGTGGTGTTTAGAAACAGGTCCTTGAAGCTCAAAGGCAACAGGAAAATCAATTGATTCTTCCACCATATAATGAAATCAGCATCATTGCTAATGTTCTTCAGTGATAGACATTGATGTAATCTCTGGCAGTGTATGGAAGTCCTGTGACTTTCTCATGTCTCCATGACATAATTCAGCCAACTAAGATACTTAATGACCTACTGAAAACTAATCTCCTGACAATCAAGATGGTGGTAATGTCTAAATCCTTAGATTTACAGCTTTAATGTGGCAAGAGCTTGTGAAGAGTTTATTCAGTGCACTGATTGATTTGAATTACAAACTTACAGCACTCTTGGGACCAACAGCCTGCCAATGGCAAAGTGGACCACACACTGAAGCCAGCTGATTGAGATACGGCACTCAAAAGGTGCATAAACACTGCAAAAATGGGGGCACTGGGAGTCCACTGGAAAATGCAGACTGACACGTACAATGTTATTCACAGTAGTGTCATTAACAGTGTCATTGAATGTCGTGCCACTAAGTGAGAAGTGTGTTGAAGCACCGCTAGATTCTATGACCCATCGGGTCTGTTGTTCCCTGTGTCCATCGCAGCAAAAATAATTTTCCAGGGAATTTGTTCAAGATGAATTGCTTGAAATGAGCTGTAACCTCTTGATCTGGCAAACACTGGTAAATGTGGGTACCAACTTTGCGATCTGTTTTGACATACACATGCCCCAATAGTTTGGGGTTCCTGAAGACAGTGAATCACAAGTCCGTGTATTGTGTAACACATCAGAAAAGACCTTTGGAGCAGTCCTTTTTAGAGTGCACCACTTCAGACATGGTATTAGTCCACTTAGTTTTCAGCAAAAAGAAGCTAGCTCCCATGAACAGGATAATTCTTCTATGGCTGGAAGTTCTAGTAACACTCCTTGGTTTGAGACTACAGTATTTTTGTAAGACTATGAGTTACGACTTGAGTCATGTGACAGTGTGCTGTCTATAATCAGTGGAAGGTCTTTGCGTCAAGCAGTGGTATGGAAATACAAAGACTAATGAATCCATCATAGTGGAGACACTGCCCTGGTGCGGAAAACCCAGCCAGTCTGCTCTCTGATGGTATAACTGCAAACTACAGCCTGTTACTATATGGTTCCATGGGCCATATTGGCAAATAAAGAACCGAACACAGTGGCCACAATTTATCCAGACAAAAGACCATTCCGTGCCAGAAAAGAAAAAAAATTGAAGGACCAAATCTTCATGGTAAAAACAGCACTCCCTATTTTAATAGCTACATAGTATAGTAACTATTACAAACTGTTGTGAAATACCGGAGGATACTTCATTTCAGACAACAGTTAATGGAAGAAAATAGGACATCTGGAGAACTCACTGCATTAGACTTGCATGAAGCACGTAATTATTGTATTCAGGTTGTTCAACAATAACATTTCACGGCCAAACTGCATTCTTTGTATAAAAATTTGCATCTGCCATAAAATTATAAGATACCTTGTTTGAGGCCATTCTCGGATAATGGTCTCGTTTGTCTCAGTGGATATCTGCATTTGCAGAACTACCCAGAGATAGACACCATCCAGTACTTCTTGATGGACTGCATCATTTCACCTGCTTACTGAAGCAGCAGACTCGCATTCACCTGCATCACATTATAGTAAACAGAGTGTTATCTGAATTGAGATAAGAACTCTGGATTCTTAGAGCTCAACAAGCAAATGAACATGTTCTATACAGGTGCCTACTCTGCAAGGTGGTGAAGGTTCACTTAGCGCTACAAACAGAGGTTCCATTATAAGCTGAATGTGTCTTACCAGTGAAACAATTTGAAGTTACTGGCCCATTGTACATCAGCCTTTGTTGGCCCATCATACCTCAGCCAAGGATATATTATGAAGGAGGCATGTATTGATCTATTTGCATGCCGTACAATGTGCGCCTTGCACCTGCAACTGTGCTCAGATATGTCAACAAATATTTGTGGGAAGGTCAGGAGTGCCCTGCACAATTTACACTGAAAATGTTAGTACCTGCCATCTCATGCACACAGAGCTGAAAGAGCTCTGGCAGGCTCTTGTGCAAGCAATATATATGATTACCTTACTCACCGAGCTATCAAATGAAAATTCATCGCCCAAAAGTGCCTTGGTGGGGAGGGTGATGGGAATGGATGGTAGGATCTGATAAACTCTTCCTGAGGAAAGTGTTAGAATGGTTGCAGGTGGATGAAGGAGGTCTCAACACAATCCAGGTCAGCATAGAAGCAGCACTAAATTCGAGACCAATTACTTGAGGGGCAGAGGAATCTGAACCACTGACACTTGCCCATTTCTGTGTAAATGATCAACTAATGACACTGCTCACAGGTCCAGAACCACCAGTTAGAAGGGAGTTGTTCAAAGAGTTTCAGTGACAGCAGAAGGTGGTAGAACGTTTCTGGACCGGGTGGAAGAAAGAGTGCCTAATCCCGGTCAAAATCTTCGATGAAACTCACTGAGCGAGGATGGTTCAGGAAGGCACCAGATGGGGTGATGTCACTATCCTACAGAAGGATGTTTGTATATACACCATGTTGAGGAAAACCAAGATAGATCTTGATGAGGGAAGAGATGGGAAGATATGAATGAATTTTGGAAGGGTCCATAAGCTTGTGTCCCGTTCAACTGATAAACGCTCTAGAAGTTAATCGGGGTTGGGAGGATGTTGTAACTTGATATTTGTAAGTTATAGACACTCAGACAGTATTAATTACCTCTGACTTGATCTGCATTCTATACTCAAAGTTGTATGTCCCTTTTGTAATAAATAAATAAATAAATAATTAAATGTTGTATTGAAACCATAACGTTGTGGGTTCATAATACCAGAATTAGGAGGCGAAACATTGGGCACAGAAACATGCCTTTGACCATGGCCTAATGCCTATACAATTGAAATCATCAACAGTATTTCAGTTACTTTAAATTTAGTCATGATCTTTAAAGCTTTCCATATCATTTGTGATTTAACATATCACCCTGTCAGACTGATTTGTAGCTCTGTATCTCTCTAACTGATGAATGATGTTCATGATAGATGAAACCATGTAATAGTTTAGTAGTTATTAATAGAAAACATTTTTGTGGGTTGTTGTCATCTGTTTTGCATGTAATGCTTATACGGATAGATGCCATGCATCTTCAAAGTGGGACAGTGATTGCAGTTCTTCCACAAGTTGTGGCACCTGCATGGGGCTTTTATTTGTTCCACGATTTGGCATCCCAGCTTGGAGTAGCTTGGTGCATCACCGAGTAAGCAGCATGACAATGCTGAGTGACATCACAGCATGACAGAAGAACTCTAGAGAACTGTTAAAAATGTCAGAATCTAATGGTATTGTCTCGAACTGTACGTATGAGCAATATTTCCATGTTGTAATACAATAAATGATTGTACATTGAGATGCAATATAAGCATTTTTTAAAAGTAGTAGTACATTGTAGTCTTGTGCAGTGTGTTGAAAACTGGTGAAGTTATCAACTTTCAGCAAAGGCATGACTGCACCTTCTAGTAGTTTTACCCTCTTAGTAAACAAAACATGCTTACATCTTACTGAACACTGTCAATATACAAATCAGTATTGTGAATTTGAATGTTTTATTACCATGCATTCAAAAGACAGTAGCAGATATAAAGCAATTTTTTTCTGACCCCTCTGAAGAATGTGCAAATACAATAATTTTTTAAAATTTTTATATCAAAAACTTACGATAAAAACAGAATGCAAGGTTCAATTCACCTGTTTTGACTTACTGCACTTCCCGTTCAGTGGGAGCAAGTTAGGACCTCCACGGGATTAGTACAAAATATCCTGCTGCAGAAAACTTGTTGGTTGACATCTGTTGCTGGGTGAGAGACCTCAAAAGCCAAAAGAAAAAATATATATTCTCCCCCTTTTTTGTGTGTATGCTACAGTGTCACCTACTGCTGCACATACTGCTGTATCCGTTACTGGCAACCAATACGATGCTGTGTTTACATTCTCTCAAGGGTAAATGCACTGTTATGTGCTGTTGTGTGACATTCCATCAACATCCAGGTGACTTGCTGTTTAATAGTACAGATATTTGGGGGGCATGTTAACTGACAATGGGGTGAGTGAAAAAGAAATAAGATCAAGAATTGCAATGGCAAAGCAAGCTTTTCAGAAAAAGAAAGGTTTATTAACATTAATTTGGATGTCTTATTACCATGCATTCAATACGTATTAGCAGATCTTAAGCGTTTTTTATATAATTTCTAATGTTGCAGAAAATTTGGGACAGAATTTAAAAAAATTGGTTAATTGCTTCATGTGGAGTGTTTTTCTTCATGTTGTGGAAGCTGGACAATCAACGAAGTAGATGGAATTGACGTATTTAAGATGTGGATTTGGAGGAGACTGGAGACTATAAAATTGGTGAACAAAGCTGAACAATAGTGAAATACAGAGTTGTCCAAAAAGATGTTACCCTTATATGGGATTAACTTTTATTTCATTATTTATTATTATTTTATTCTTATTTTATTTTGCTTTAGTATAAAAGTTCACACTCCACGAACACAAGTCCAAATGAAATTAGTGCACTTCTTCGACCTATACTCATTGGTTCTAAATGCATGTGTAGTCCTTTCACTATACAAGCCATAGTGCTTTCAGATTTTTCCCTAAGTGTAGAGTGGACAACTTGTGTTATGTGTTCTTTATGGTCATTAATGTCAGTAGGCCTTGCACCATACACATTTTCTTTCACCATTCCTCATAACCAGGAATCATACGAAGTCAGATCAGGTGAGTGGGGCAGCCATGCCAAAGGTCCACCTCTTCCTATCCAGTGTCTACCAGATATTTCATCTTGATAATGTTGAGCATCTAAGAAATAATTTGGTGGTGCACCATCTTGCTGGAAGTAACATAATGTTATGATTGTAAGGGAAAGATTATCAACAGTAAAATTCTGCGACATATCCAGGTAAGAATCTAAGAATCTTCTGTTGTGGTCTGATCATTAAATAAATATGCACAAGTA
This sequence comes from Schistocerca americana, assembly GCF_021461395.2. NCBI lineage: Eukaryota > Metazoa > Arthropoda > Insecta > Orthoptera > Acrididae > Schistocerca > Schistocerca americana. The sequence continues at coordinate 46,520,143 of NC_060127.1, forward strand.
CATAAAACCTAAAAATACTGCACCATATGTTAAACTTTTGGATAGGATTGAGTGTGCTCTCTTAGTTCATGGGGATTGTCTGCTCTCCAAATGACTGAATTGTGGTTATTCACATTGTCACAGACATGAAATGTGGCATCATTTATCATAAAGAGCACAACATTAGACTCCGCGAGTATCATTTCTCATAACACTTCTGCAGCTTATACATGAGCAGTTGTATCAGTGTCAGGTAGGGCTTGTATCATTGGAATGTTGTACAGCTTCACTCCCATTTCAAGCTGGAGAATTCGTAAGACATTTGTCCATGAGATTCCTGTTTCTGATGCTTATCTTGTACACGACTTTCCTTGACTCCTAATCATTCTGTCTAAAACATTTACAACATTATTTTCCAGCCAAATCCTTTTTGGGTGCCCACTGTTTCCTTTACAGTCACTAGTCACAGACTCGAAGTGCACAAATTTCACATGCAGTCGATGGGCAGTAAAGTGGCTTTGTGGCTTTGAGGATCATTATGAAACTGTTGCTGCAATATCTTTTTTACTATTGAGGGTGACCCGGACATGTCCATCTGGTTGGTTTTATATGAAACATAGAATGGGAAAGAAAGGAAAGGGATGGGCAGGAATTTTGACTTTCAGCTGCACAGGGCAGTGTGGTAGTGCAATGGCAAAAGTTGAAAATTTGTGCTGGACTTGGACTTTAACATGGATTTATCACTTCTCGTGAGTTGTTGCCTTGACTGCTTCAGCCATATGGACACAGTCCCAAATCAAGTCAAATTTCCAGCTTATCACATGCTGCACTGTATCATCCCTCGTCCTTTAATCCCCTGCTCGCAAATTATGTAGAAGTTCAATGATATTAGTGCATCCGCAGTGAAATGAGTGTTGATTGTCTCACACTTTTACAGAAATGTTTATATTTGAGTGGTGTCTTGTTATGTACCAGCCGCATCATCGTGAGTGGCATCTGTTCTGGTGGACATGTCTGACAGATCAGACATCTCTCAAATATATACATTTATGTAAGAGCGTGATGAACTCTCGATCCTTGTTTCAGTTTGGATGCACTATCATCATCTGAACTCCTGTGGGAATCAGTAATTTGTGAGTAGGGGTTAGAGGGCAAGGGACATTGCATTGCAATGCGTGATAAGTTAAACATTTGAGTTTGTCAGGGATTGTATCCAGATAGCCAAAGTGGTTAAGGCAACTGCTCATGAGAAGCTAGAGTTCGAGTTCCAGTCCGGAACAAATTTTCAACTTTCACTATTGCATTCCACAATACCCTGGAGGGCTGGAATTCACGAATTTCCCCCACTCCTTTCCTTTCTTTCCCCATTCTCTATTTCATATAAATGTGTGCACCAGCAATGTCGTCATGAGTGGTGTCTGTTCTATTGGACATGTACAACAGAAGAGGCACCACTCAAATATATACTTCTTATTGGTGGTAACAACTTTTCGGTCATCCGTGTACTGCTAAGAGTAAAGGAAGAAAGACCTCTCCTAAACCTGGTTAAGAAAAGGGAACATGACTGGATGGGACGTACACTATGAGGGAAAGGAATTCGAACAACAGCTATTGAAGTACAGTGGAAAGACAGAACAACATAGTAAGGAGAATCCCAAAAATGCTGGATGAAATGAAAAGAATAAAAGATTACACTATAGAACAGTTGGCCTGGAACAGGATCAAATGGGGACAGCAGTATTGCTGGGAATGTGCCAATAGACAGTACACTGTATGATGAAGATAATGATGATAATAATAATAAACTGTAGTGGTTTTACATTTCAGCAGCAGTGTTGTTCAATACATTTGTTGTATGATGCTTGTACAGTAGCATATTCATAGCAGGAATCACTTCCTCAAAGGCGTTTGTTAGACTGAAACCAAAGGAAGCGGTCTCATTATTTTTCTGTAATTTTGCTTGAAAGTGTGTTTTGTATCTTATCTCTTGTCTTATGTAGCATTTTCTTTCAACTGTTTCAGGAATGTTCACCTTCAGAAGATTATCTTGGGCCTGTCACATACAATATTGTTAAAACAGAGAATGAAGAAGATGAAGAGGAGGCAGCTAGCGAGGATGATGGACAGGTGAGTTGTTTTCCCTGTGTCTTGTCTGCCACTGGTGTGTTGGTTACAGATATTTACATTAGAGCTCTGACAGCCATCCACACAAAATAGGGGTGTCATGAAAACTCTCATCAACAGAGCCAAAAGAATTTGCGCACCAGGACACGTACATGGTGAACTGAAACATCTGAAGCAGACATTCAAGAAAAATGACTGTCCAGGAAAGAAGTAAATAGAACTCTGACACCAAATAAAAGTCCTAGGGACAATGATAAAAAAATGCATCTTATTAGATCAGTAAGATTTTACAGAAACATAATGCCAGACCAGTTTTCAGATCAACAAAGAAAATCTGTCAAGCCCTCAGATCTGTAAAGGATAAACTCCTTCCTCTACTGGTGTCCATGGTATATAAGATTCCCTGTACAAGGGTATCCTGAAAAGTAATCCCTCTGAATTTTGTATGTGAAAACCCTTGCAGCTTTTTAAATGAAACACAATTTATTAACCTTATGCATCTGTATTCTTCATGTTAACATACTTATTTCTCAGCATAGTCACCCTGTTGACAAACACATTTGTCACAACAAAAACCAATTTGTTGACACTGTCATTGTAGAATTTTTGACTTTGTTGATGGACCCACAATTTCACCTCTGCTTGCACTGCATCATTACTATCAAAGTGAAGTCCTTGAAGGTGTTCTTTAAGTTTTGGAAACAGGTGAATACTGGATGGAGCCAAGTCTGGACAGTTATGGAAGATGAAACTTCCTGGCAGATTAAAACTGTGTGCCGGACCGAGACTCGAACTCGGGACCTTTGCCTTTCGCGGGCAAGTGCTTTACCAACTGAGCTACCCAAGCACGACTCACGCCCCGTCCTCACAGGTTTACTTCTGCTAGTACCTCGTCTCCTACCTTCCAAACTTTACAGAAGCTCTCCTGCGAACCTTGCAGAACTAGCACTCCTGAAAGAAAGGATATTGTGGAGACATGGCTTAGCCACAGCCTGGGGAATATCCTTTCTTTCAGGAGTGCTAGTTCTGCAAGGTTCGCAGGAGAGCTTCTGTAAAGTCTGGAAGGTAGGAGACGAGGTACTGGCAGAAGTAGAGCTGTGAGGACAGGACGTGAGTCGTGCTTGGGTAGCTCAGATGGTAGAGCACTTGCCCGCGAAAGTCAAAGGTCCCGAGTTTGAGTCTCGGTCCGGCACACAGTTTTAATCTGCCAGGAAGTTTCATATCAGCGCAACTCCGCTGCAGAGTGAAAATCTCATTCTAAAGTTATGGAAGATGTTTGAAGACAGTGAACCCAATGCAATGGATTGTTGCAGATGTCGCAGCACTTGTGTGTGGTCTGGCATTGTCATGCCGAGGGAGAGAGTACTCCCCTGTGTGACCAAACTATTGTAATTTGAAACTACATCTACATCGGTTATCTGCAAACTGCCACGAGAGCATGGCAGAGGCTACATTCCATTGTACCAGCTATTAGAGTTTCACCCCATTCCATTCACGTATGAAGCATGGGAAGAATGATTGTTTGACAGCCTCTGTGCATGCAGTAATTATTCCAGTATTATCCTCATGATCCCTAAGTGAGCGATACATAGGGGATTGTAGTGTATTCGTAGAGTGATTTACAACTGGCTGCTTTACCCACTACTGAGCTTATGTGATCATTCTATTTAAGCAGCTTCTTTCAAACGGTATGTCATTGTAGATAACTGCATCATCTGCAAAAATTCAGATGTTGTTGTCCATATGGTATGATAGGTCATTAATATACAACATAAACAGCAATGGTCTCAAAACACTTCCCTGGGTTACATCCAAAGTTACTTCTGCATCTGACAATGGCTCTCCATCCAAGATAACATGCTGCATCCTGCCTGCTAAAAAGTCCTCAGTCCAATCACAAATTTCACTTGATACCCTATATGATCACACTTTTGACAGTAAGTGTGGGTGTGGTACTGAGTCAAATGCTTCTTGGAAATCAAGAAACGCTGCATCTACCTGACTACACTGATTCAAAGCTTTGAGTATGTCATGTGGGAAAAGTGCAGGTTGGATTTCACGTGATTGATATTTTTGAAATCCATGCTGGTTGGCATTGAGGAGTCATTCTGTTCAAGATGCCTCATTATGTTTGAGCTCAAAATATTTTCTAAGATTCTACAACAAATTGATGTCAGGGATATTGCATGGTAGTTTTTGGATAACTTCTACTACCCTTCTTGTAGATGGGTGTGACCTGTGCTTTTTTCCAAGAACTGGGCATGGTTTTTTGTTCAAGGGTTCTACGATAGATTATAGTTAGAAGAGGGGCTAACTGTGCCATAAATTCAGTGTAGAATCTGATGAAATTCCATCGGTCCCTTGGAGCTTTGTTCAATTGTAACAATTTCAGCTGTTTCTAAACACCACTGACTCTAATATTTATTTCATTCATCTTTTCAGTGGTACGAGGATTAAAGTGAGGTAATTCTCCTTGATAACAACACACTGTTTCTCACTCACTGACGTGGGTATGTTACACACTATCGCGTTACATGCTGCAATTCAGAACCATCTAGCAGAAGAGGGTTACAATTTGCGTCAGCGAAGCAGGAGTGTCAACCAACTAATATGCATGATATGGTGTACTTCTACCAACATGGACAACATAATAAAAAAATTGTAGGTATTACTTTTCAGCATGCCATCATAAGTTTCCTACATTAGAACAAAAAAGAGAAGCATGAATATACATCTGCTGGAACACAAAAACCTTTCCCGACAAGGGAAAGCTGTAATAGCGTACGCTCTTCAGTTAAGGAACCATGAAGTGAAGTTCTTCAGTATCAAAATTTTATCTACAATAATGAACTATGATCTACACCTATATAGAGAAATCATCAAAATATATACAAGGCGTGACTGGAAAGTAACAGGAGATTTTTTTAATTTTGCAAGCTTTCTTAGAAGTAGATACCTTAGGGGTTGCGAAGCAATTCAAATCGCTTGATACGGGCAAGTCTTCAGGTCCAGATTGTATACCGATTAGGTTCCTTTCAGATTACGCTGATACAATAGCTCCCTACTTAGCAATCATATACAACCGCTCGCTCACCGATAGATCTGTACCTACAGATTGGAAAATTGCGCAGGTCGCACAAGTGTTTAAGAAGAGTAGTAGGAGTAATCCATCGAACTACAGACCTATATCATTGACGTCGGTTTGCAGTAGCGTTTTGGATCGTATACTGTATTCAAACATTATGAATCACCTCGAAGGGAACGATCTATTGATACGTAATCAGCATCGTTTCAGAAAACGTCGCTCTTGTGCAACGCAGCTAGCTCTTTATTCGCACGAAGTAATGGCCGCTATCGACAGGGGATCTCAAGTTGATTCCGTATTTCTAGATTTCCGGAAAGCTTTTGACACCGTTCCTCACAAGCGACTTCTAATCAAGCTGCGGGCCTATGGGGTATCGTCTCAGTTGTGCGACTGGATTCGTGATTTCCTGTCAGGAAGGTCGCAGTTCGTAGTAATAGATGGCAAATCATCGAGTAAAACTGAAGTGATATCAGGTGTTCCCCAGGGAAGCATCCTGGGACCTCTGCTGTTCCTGATCTATATAAATGACCTGGGTGACAATCTGAGCAGTTCTCTAAGGTTGTTCGCAGATGATGCTGTAATTTACTGTCTAGTAAGGTCATCCGAAGACCAGTATCTGTTGCAAAGCGATTTAGAAAAGATTGCTGTATGGTGTGGCAGGTGGCAGTTGACGCTAAATAATGAAAAGTGTGAGGTGATCCACATTAGTTCCAAAAGAAATCCGTTGGAATTCGATTATTCGATAAATAGTACAATTCTCAAGGCTGTCAATTCAACTAAGTACCTGGGTGTTAAAATTACGAACAACTTCAGTTGGAAAGACCACATAGGTAATATTGTGGGGAAGGTGAGCCAAAGTTTGCATTTCATTGGCAGGACACTTAGAAGATGCAACAAGTCCACTAAAGAGACAGCTTACACTACACTCGTTCGCCCTCTGTTAGAATATTGCTACGCGGTGTGGGATCCTTACCAGGTGGGATTGACGGAGGACATCGAAAGGGTGCAAAAAAGGGCAGCTCGTTTTGTATTATCACGTAATAGGGGAGAGAGTGTGGCAGATATGATACGCGAGTTGGGATGGACGTCATTAAAGCAAAGATGTTTTTCGGCGCGGCGAGATCTATTTACGAAATTTCAGTCACCAACTTTCTCTTCCGAATGCAAAAATATTTTGTTGAGCCCAACCTACATAGGTAGGAATGATCATCAAAGTAAAATAAGAGAAATCAGAGCTCGGACAGAAAGGTTTAGGTGTTCGTTTTTCCCGCGCGCTGTTCGGGAGTGGAATGGTAGAGAGATAGTATGAGGTTCAATGTACCCTCTGCCAAACACTTACATGTGAATTGCAGAGTAATCATGTAGATGTAGATATATCAGATTTCAATTTTTTGTACAAAATTAGCTGATGTATGTTTGCATTTTCAGCTGTTTTGAATACTTAGTTTATTGTTGACAGTCAAACAGGTTATATGTGTTTTCGAGTGCTCGGCGAATTTTTCCTTTCCTGAAAGAAGGATCAAAAAATTTTTATTGAATTTTGCTTGAAGGATGGAATAAAATGCAGCACCACATTCAAAAGGTTGTATGTGGCTTTTGGCACATGTGCTATGAGGAAGACAAGAGTTGATGAGTGGTAGAAATGTTTCAAGGAGGGTCCAGAAGATAACTGACCTGGATGCCCTAGCACATGAGTTATGATAACAGTGTTGAAGTGGAAAGAAAATGCTTTTGGAAATTTGTTGCATCACCATCAGAGAGGTTGCTGATGTTATCAGCATATCCTCTGCTTAGGACAAGCAATTTTTTCAGACATTTTAGGCATGAAATGCATAGCAGCAAAGTTTTGGTGAATTTTGACCTAAAATGATGTCGCATAGACGTCATTCAGGAATTGATGAATGAAGTGGAGAATGACCCAGAACTTCTTTAGAAGGTTATAACAGGTGACAAAACATGGGTATATGGGTACGACGTCAAAATCAAGACTCAGTGTTGTCAACGGAAACAAACACTGAAAAATATTAAATAAGTTTGATCACATGTGAAAGAGGTTCTTACTGTTTTCTTAGATTACAACAGGATAATGTGTCATGAGTTCCAGCTTTTCAGTTGTATTGTTTATAAGTTATATGCTATTTGCATGAAGCAAACTGAAGAAAATGACCAGAATTGTGGGAAAACCACTCATGATAATACTCCTACTCTCACCTCAATACTTTTTTGTGACTTTTTTGCCAAAAACAAAACAGTTGTATTGCCTCAATCACCGTATTTGCTAGACATGGCTTTCTGCGACTTCTTTCTCTTCTGAGACTGAAGAGAACCATGAAACTACGTTATTTTGCCACCATCGATAAGATAAAAACAGAATTGCTTAAGAAGTTGAACACCGTAATGAAAAGTGAGTTCCAGAAGTGCTCCAATATTGGGAAAAGTGCTGGCACAGGTGTTATATCTGAGGGGGACTACTCTGAAGAAGGGGACAAAGTTGATGTTGATCAATAAATAAAGATTCTTTAAAAAAGAAAAAAAATCGTATTACTTTGTGATCACACCTCGTATAAACATAGGGCTGATTATAACAGTAAAAAAGAAGCCATGAAACTTCGCATTCGGAAGAGAAAGTTGGTGACTGAAATTTAGTAAATAGATCTCGCCGCGCCGAACAACATCTTTGCTTCAATGACGTCCATCCCAACTCGCGTATCATATCTGCCACACTCTCTCCCCTATTACATGATAATACAAAACGAGCTGCCCTTTTTTGCACCCTTTTGATGTCTTCCGTCAATCCCACCTGGTAAGGATCCCACACCGCATAGCAATATTCTAAGAGAGGGCGAACAAGTGTAGTGTAAGCTGTCTCCTTAGTGGACTTGTTGCATCTTCTAAGTGTCCTGCCAATGAAATGCAAACCTTGGCTCACCTTCCCCACAATATTATTTATGTGGTCAACAGCAGCTCTACAGAATTGATTGACAAATTTTATCTTTAAAAAGGATTTTCCCTTCTGATCATTCCTCCTTTTTATGGTATTTATTTCACCCTCTGACATCTGACCCATCAGTCAGCAAGCTCAGGAGAACCAGGAGCATGTATGACAATGTCCAACACAACTCTGGACAAAACATGAGGAACAAAAGTTTCATGGACCACAACTGTATATCGTGGAAGACTCACCAGAAACTGAAATAGAGGGAGATCAAGCTTTGTATCAAGTAATTGCCTGTAGAACATTAGATCTGCTTGTGAACCATATGGAAAAATTAGTTTAGTGGGAGGACTTTTAGCAAGAAGAAGAGGCACCAGTCGGTTCTGTATACTGCCTATGTAGGTGTATATGTGGGGTGTGTCCCATCTTCTTACAGCAGATAGTACTGGTCCAAACTAGGGAAAAAAGCTCAATAGACATGTGTCTGGAAACAAATGTGTGTTGAGATATGGGTCATTCTACATGTTCTATTTTCAGGAATGTTCACCTTCAAAAGTTTTTGTTGGGCCTAGCACCCAACTGGCTCATTACTCGGACGAAGTAATGAGTGATTTTTACAGGGGTCTCAAGTTGATTACCTTGCTGAGTCTACTTTGAGTTACAAAAAACACAAATAACACGGAAATATCACTGGAACAATGGGTAGATCATAATAAATATTTAATGGACAGAATAATGATTAAAAATAATTAAAAACAACATAGTAAATACTTGTGTTATATGTACATATATGGACACTCATTTCCAATTTGCAAAAATATAAGTTATATTTTAAAGAAATTGCCCATAGTCCTTTGTTTCAAAATACAACCCCATTTTTTACCTGTTATGTCACATGGCGCCAGTTGGAGTGTCTTCCGCTTGCTGCTCAATATAATGCAATGCTACATCAAGTGCTGCCACACCCTCGATGTGAGTGATCAGTGGTAAATTTCAGGCAGCTCCTCATCATCACTGCCTTCAGCGGGTTCACTGACCATTTGAACAATTGCAAGATTGGTCACTTCAACATGTTCATCACTGTTCATGCAATCTGAAATATCATGCACATTTGCATTTTCACATTCAGCAAGCTTTTTCATCAGTTCTGCCAACAGTAAGTCATCTTCGTCTGCACTGTAGGTATTTGAATCACTCTGTAAAATCTGGTTGCATGACTTTTTTAGTGTGTCTGCTTATATTTCAGACCACGAATTGGCTATCAAGTAAACTATATTTCTCATTATAGGTTTTTTAAAATTTTTTTGTTGGTTTCTTCACCTTCTGTTTGTAGAAGTGTTTGAAGCAAACTACGGTGTGAACCAGCATTGTCAAGCGTTAAGATTGCTTTGGAAGGCAAGCACTTTGTCTTTAGGTATCTTTCGGTTTCTGGAACAAAATCTTCGAAAAACCTCTTCTTAAAAACATTTTTGTCCATCCAAGCAGATTTGTGGTGGACATTTGTAATAGGCAGTGCAAAGCAGTGATAATTTTTAAAGCTCTGGGCTTAGCAGATTTCCTGGTTACCAGCAGCTTCAGTGTATGGTCTCGACATTCATTCACTGCAGCAAGAACTGTTAACCTCTCTTAATGTTCTTTGTAGCCCGCGACAGCCTTTTCTTCTTTGAGGCTAGATTTTGAGATGGAAGTATTTTATAAAGTAGCCCTGTTTAATCGCAGGTATACAGTTGATCAGGAGTAAGATTTTCTTCTTGTATAATTTTTCTTAATTTCTCACAAAATTGTATAATAGTTTGAGAATCTGCAGAAAGTTTTTCACCACAAATTTCAAGTTGCCTTACACTGTATCGCTTCTTCCACTTACCCAACTATACTGAACTTGCAGTAAAATTGTCCTCACCTTCCTTTAATTTGTTTCTAAAAAATACAGCTTTTTGTTGTAGAATAGGCCCTTAAATTAGATTTCCTTTATGTCTTTGTTAAGTAAACCAAATAAACAAAGCTTCACTCATTTCTTCATTGACTTCTCTTCAAATCATGAAATAGAACACTTGTTTGATGAAAACTTCTCAGTTTTGCCTCTGTTTCTATGCCAATCTCCAATTGTCACTTCACCAACTCCATACTCAGCAGCAATTTTGTTTTTCAGTGCTTCTCGTTTGTTTAGTCTTTTCAAATCCTGCAGATTCACATTCAGTGGCACAGACTTTCTCTTACTGCTGTCATTCATAGTAATGTATGAATTAAAACATAAAGAAGCACACAGTTACATGTACATATATATAACAGTTTAAAATTAACTTGACACACGTGGACACACTACAGTATGGATGCTACTACACAAATAGCTACAGTATATACAACAGTTTTCAGCAAATGTTGTAAAATGTATTGTATTGTTACTTAGGCAAACTGTATTTTAATGACCACTGTTGCTGAGTAGGCAGAACAATAGGAGTAACAATAAGGATGGTATGCACTGTACAATTGATTGTCAGGTGGTCCCGATTAGTGAAGGGTCAACATAGAAAGAGCAAGCGCAGTCCTCAAAACCGAATTGTAGCTGTCCTTCTGTAATAGAAATCTGCATTAGCATTCCGAGGCCAAGGTTATTTCTGTGCATTATGAATAAAAGCACTAAGTGGGACAATTTCAGCTGTATTGTACGTGGAAAATTGAAAGGAAGTTCAAAAATATAGCACATTTGAAAGTGCATAAAACTTAATGTGGACAACATATGGAAACAGGTTTTTACTCAGGTTTTATGTAAAATTTTAATTTTTGTAAGATGAGCTTGAATTACACAGAACCTTGAAATACCGGGACTCGAATTACTTTTGCTCTACTGTGCTGTCTCAGATATGCAAGTGGATTTGTAATTTCAAGTCAGGAAGGTCACAGTTGGTAGTAATTGGTTTGAAGTCTTCTGGTGAAACCTAAGTTATATCTGGGATTCCCCAAGAAATGTTAATAGGCACTCTGCTGTTCTTAATCGATGTAAACAGTTTAGGAGACAATTTTTTGAACTACCCTCTTAGATGATGCAAATAGAAATGTTCTGATGAAACATGTTCGGCTATCAAGAGGGCAATGTGTGAAGCCTTCAGTGACTACTGTAGCAGAATGTTGTCAAATAATCTTTCACAAAATCCAAACAAATAGTGCTCATGTGTAAAGACTGTTAGTGGCACCAAAGTCAGGGTCCAGTCCCTAATGAATGGGACAGGAACTGAAATTAGGGGTAGCAAAGCAAATGCTGAAATGCATAATTGTTTTCAAATGTTCTTTTACAAAGGGATGGTAATGATGATGATGATGATGATGATGATGATGATGATGATGATGATGATGATGATGATGATGTCCCCCACTTTGAGAAGCTTAGGGGACAATGTGGGAGACCCACACCACTGTACTAGGCAAGATCCTAGAGGAGGTGGTTTGCCATTGCCTTCCTCCAACCTTAATCGGGATGAATGATGATGATGAAGACAACACAACAACACCGTCATCTCGAGGCAGGAAAAATCCCTGACCCCGCAGCGAATTGGACCCAGGAGAACACTACCACAAGACCGTGAGCTGTGGACTTTACAAAGGAAACCATAGAATAATTGCCCTAATTTAATCCTCATCCCAGTGAAAAGAGGAGTCCAATCAGTATTAGTGACAGCAGGGTTGAAAAGCAGCTGAAATTGTTAAAATTGAACTAAGCTCCAGTGCCTGAATTTGCAGTTGAGTTAGACCCTCACCTAACCATAATCCACTGTAGATCCTGCGAACAAAAGTCTGTGCCAAGTAGTTGGAAGAAAGCACAGGTAAAACCCATCTACATCTACATCTACATTTATACTCCGCAAGCCACCCAACGGTGTGTGGCGGAGGGCACTTCACGTGCCACTGTCATTACCTCCCTTTCCTGTTCCAGTCGCGTATGGTTCGCGGGAAGAACGACTGTCTGAAAACCTCCGTGCGCACTCTAATCTCTCTAATTTTACATTCGTGACCTCCTCGGGAGGTATAAGTAGGGGGAAGCAATATATTCGATACCTCATCCAGAAACCCACCCTCTTGAAACCTGGCGAGCAAGCTACACCGCGATGCAGAGTGCCTCTCTTGCAGAGTCTGCCACTTGAGTTTGTTAAACATCTCCGTAACGCTATCATGGTTACCAAATAACCCTGTGACGAAACGCACCGCTCTTCTTTGGATCTTCTCTATCTCCTCCGTCAACCCGATCTGGTACGGATCCCACACTGATGAGCAATACTCAAGTATAGGTCGAACGAATGTTTTTTAAGCCACCTCCTTTGTTGATGGACTACATTTTCTAAGGACTCTCTCAATGAATCTCAACCTGGTACCCGCCTTACCAACAATTAATTTTATATGATCATTCCACTTCAAATCATTCCGCACGCATACTCTCAGATATTTTACAGAAGTAACTGCTACCAGAGTTTGTTCTGCTATCATATAATCATACAATAAAGGATCCTTCTTTCTATGTATTCGCAATACATTACATTTGTCTATGTTAAGGGTCAGTTGCCACTCCCTGCACCAAGTGCCTATCCGCTGCAGATCTTCCTGCATTTCGCTACAATTTTCTAATGCTGCAACATCTCTGTATACTACAGCATCATCCGCGAAAAGCTGCAATGAACTTCCGACACTATCTACTAGGTCATTTATATATATTGTGAAAAGCAATGGTCCCATAACACTCCCCTGTGGCACGCAAGAGGTTACTTTAATGTCTGTAGACGTCTCTCCATTGATAACAACATGCTGTGTTCTGTTTGCTAAAAACTCTTCAATCCAGCCACACAGCTGGTCTGATATTCCGTAGGCTCTTTCTTTGTTTATCAGGCGACAGTGCGGAACTGTATCGATCGCCTTCTGGAAGTCAAGAAAAATAGCATCTACCTGGGAGCCTGTATCTAATATTTTCTGGGTCTCATGAACAAATAAAGCGAGTTGGGTCTCACACAATCGCTGTTTCCAGAATCCATGTTGATTCCTACATAGTAGATTCTGGGTTTCCAAAAACGACATGATACTCGAGCAAAAAACATGTTCTAAAATTCTACAACAAATCGACGTCAGAGATATAGGTCTATAGTTTTGCGCATCTGCTCGACGACCCTTCTTGAAGACTGGGACTACCTGTGCTCTTTTCCAATCATTTGGAACCTTCCGTTCCTCTAGAGACTTGTGGTACACGGCTGTTAGAAGGGGGGCAAGTTCTTTCACGTACTCTGTGTAGAATCGAATTGGTATCCCGTCAGGTCCAGTGGACTTTCCTCTGTTGAGTGATTCCAGTTGCTTTTCTATTCCTTGGACTCTTATTTCGATGTCAGCCATTTTTTCGTGTGTGCGAGGATTTAGAGAAGGAACTGCAGTGTGGTCTTCCTCTGTGAAACAGCTTTGGAAAAAGGTGTTTAGTATTTCAGCTTTACACGTGTCATCCTCTGTTTCAATGCCATCATCTTCCCGGAGTGTCTGGATATGCTGTTTCGAGCCACTTACTGATTTAACGTAAGACCATAACTTCCTAGGATTTTCTGTCAAGTCGGTACATAGAATTTTACTACAAGAAGGGTAGTAGAAATGATCCAATATCTTTGACATCGATTTATTGTAGAATCTTAGAACATATTCTGTGCTCCAATGTAATAAGGTCTCTTGAACAGAATGACCTCCTCGATGCCAACTGGCATTGGTTCTGAAAACATCGACCATGCGAAACCCATCTTAGACTTTTCTCATTGCATTAAGGTAGTCAGGTAGATGCAATATTTCTTGATTTCTGAAAAAGTATTTGACTCAGTGCTACACCTACACTTATTGTCAAAAGTTTGTTCACATGGGGTATCAAGTTAAATATATGACTGGATTAAGGACATTTTGACAAGGAGGACACAGCTTGTTATTTTGATGGAGTCATCTTCAGGAGTAGAAGTAACATAAAGTGTGCCCCAGGTAAGTGTACTCGGACCCTTGCTATTCATGTTGTATATCACTGATCTTGCGGACAATATTAATAGTAGCTTTGAGTTTCGCAGATGAGGCAGTTATCTATAATGAAGTACTGTCTGAAAGAATCTGCATAAATATTCAGTCAGATCTTGATAAGATTTCAAAGGGTTGTAAAGACTGCCAGCTTGCTTTAAATGTTCAAAAATGCAAAATTGTGCACTCTACAAAATCAAAAAATGTGGTATCCAATGATTGTAATATCAAAGAGTTATATTTGGAATCAGCCAACTGATACAAACACTTGGGTGTAAAAGTTTGTAGGGATATGAAATGAGATGATCACATAAGCTCTGTTGTGGATAAAGCTGGTGGTAGACTTGGATTTATTGGTAGCATACTAATGAAATACAATCAGTCTACGTAGGTGATTGGCTACAAATCACTTGTGTGACCCATTCTACAATATTGCTCAAGTGTGTGGGACCCATACCAAATAGGACTAATAGGCGATATTGAATCTATACAGAGAAGGGCATGATGAATGCTCACAGGTTTGTTTACTCCATGTAAAAGTGTCATAGACATACTGTAGAAACTGAATTGGCAGACTCTTGAAGATAGATGCAAACTATCACGAGAACGTCTACTAACAAAGTTTCAAGAAGCAGCTTTAAATGATGACTCTAGGAATGTACTACAGCCCCCTATCATTGCTCAATAGGGATGTGAAGAAAAAATTAGAATAATTGCAGCACGCACAGAGGCACTCAATCAATCATTCTTCCTGTGCTCCATACGTGAATAGAAAGTGAAGAAACCCTAATGACTGGTACAATAGGACATAACTCTGCCACATGCTTTGCGGCCATTTGCAAATTGTGGATATAGATGTAGGTGTAGTTGATAATGCTGTTTACAGTCTGATAAAGTCGTCAGAAGATCAAAACAAATTTCAAAATGATGTATGGTGTAAAAAGAGATGGTTGACTCTAACAAGTAGAGGCAAAGGTGGAAAAATGGGCCCCTGCTGGTATTATGAGCCCTCTACATATTTGGAAGTACAGGCTACGAATTCTAGCGGAGAGCACATGAACTACTAAAACTAGTTGCCAAACTTCACTGTAGAGTGCGCAGACGTAGTAGCTGTCATGGTTTGTGAGTAGTTGTGCTGTGAATTTTTTCGCTGTCATCAAAAATTTGAAAGGTTAGTGTTTACTTGAATAAAACTCAAATTTATAACATGTTATTAGTAAAACTAAGGTAAGGTATGTATTTGGCTTGTTGTTGGGATGCCGTTTTACATTAATTAACATCGGTTGCAAACCAAACTAGCCGTAGGCAAATCGTTTTTCCCAAGATGACGAGGGCGGATATGTGGGCCCCTTTTGCTGCTGCTATTATGGGCCTCATAAAATCTATCAGATTTTATGGGACCATTTACAAATATTGCTATTCTTTATGTTTCAGATGCCTCGAAGACATCTTGTACCCCCCAAAAAATTGAAACGGCAGTTGTGGGACAAAGCAAATATGGCAAATGCTATTGTAGCTATCAAAGAGAAAAAAATGGGGTTGAAAAAAGCAGTTAAAGTGTACTCTGTCCCTTGTTCTATGCTCCAAAGGCTTTCACAAATTGATAAACCGGTTTAAGAAATAGTTAATATTAAATTGGGCCATCCACCAGTCTTACCACAGGGACTTGAGGACGAACTGGTTAAATATCTTCTCATTATGGAATCCAAATTCTACAGCCTTACCAGAAATGATGTCAGGTGCATGACCTACCAGCTTTGCACAAGAAATAAAATCCCTCATCCATTTGTAAAGGGCAAAATTGCTGGTCGAGATTGGTTTGACCATTTTATGTCACGGCACAAAAATATTCTGTCTATTTTGAAACCATCCGCAACTTCGATTTCACGTGCTAATGGGTTTAATAAACAAGCTGTCGACAATTTCTTCAATTTACTTGAAGCTGCGTTCAGCAACTACAAATATCCTGTGGACAGAGTTTTTAATGTAGATGAGTCAGGCCTTACTGTCGTGCAAAGCAAAATTTCTCGTGTCATCAGCCTGAGGGGAAAAAGGCAAGTTGGTGCATTATCTGCAGCTGAAAGAGGATCACTTGTAACGTGCGTGTTCTGCATGAGCGCGTCTGGTACTTTCGTCCCACCAATGCTAATTTTCCCCAAGAAAAATATGAAGGATACACTGATGAAAGGGGCTCCGCCTGCCTCTATAGGAAGGTGTCATCCCTCTGGTTGGATTCAGATCAACCTTTTCACTGATTGGTTAATCCATTTTATCTCTAAAACAAAGTCATCAAAAGATGATCCTATTTTGCTTATTTTAGATGGCCACCATACCCACACAAAGAATACTGACGTAATTGACATAGCTCGTGAACACCACGTTACAATAGTTTGCTTGCCTCCACACACTACACACAAGCTGCAACCACTAGATAGGAGCTTCATGGGACCCCTTAAGAATCATTATAGTGAATACATAAGGCAATGGATGCTGCACAACAATAGGCCTCTTGCACCATATGATATTGCTGAGCTACTTGGGAATGCATTCCTGAAATGTCAAAGAGCTGAAATAGCCATTTCAGGGTTCAGAGTCACAGGATTTTTTCCTGTAAATCGCAAAGTGTTTAATGATATTGACTTTGCTCCCTCTTAAGATATTGATGTTCAAAGTCTGACTGTAGGTGCTCTGAAAGCCAGTAAAGGGCGAACTCCTAAGGACAAGCCTTCAAGTCATTCAGCTCAGTGCATTCATCCTGGCATATCATCGACATTAACTACACCAACTGCAAGAGACTTGTCAGAAGCTGGGCCCTCAGGATGCCCTTCCCAACAACATTTTGGTCATGTTTCTCCTCAAGACGTATTGCCGATACCAAGACCAAAAAGAAAAGTGACAAACAAAGGCCCTAAACCCATTACTTGTGCCGTTGTAACTTATTCTCCATATAAACGTGCTCTAGAAGAGGCAGAAGAAAAGAAAAATAAGAAAACTAAATAGAAACAAGACTGAAAAGAAAAGAGCAGTACAATGAAGAATGGCGGTAACGAAAAACAACCAAATTCTAGAACAAGTAGGAGAAATAAGTTAGTGTATGAACATGAATCAGATGAAGAAGGTGAAGAGGCAAGTGTAGGTTTTGATTCGGGAGAATCCCTCCCAGACATTGAAGTTGGTTTTTCTGTTCCTGATGTTGATGATGCTGTATGTCTGTTTTGTGAAGGTTTTTTTTTTTTCAAAGGACACAGAAGGTGAACTTTGGGTCCAGTGTATAGCCTGTGAGATGTGGGCTCACAATGAATGCGCTGGATGCGAAAAAGATGCTTATGTGTGTGACTATTGTAAATAGACTAGGCTTAGGCTGTGAAAATCATTCCACCAGTAGACTAATTAACAATGTTCAGAGTGAATCTTTCTTTCATTATACTCAAAAATTAAATAAAATTATTTTTTTCAGATTTTTGTTTCTTTTTATCTCAATCTACCTTGGGGCCCATATTACCAGCACAAATTTTTGACGCAACAAAATGCAGACTATCAGGAAAAAATTAAATTTTGTTTTAAATATTAAAAAGTTGAACCAAAACATGTCGTAACTATTGCAGGACATACTAGAGAAATGTTTTATGTTAATTTCAGGTGATTCTACTAAAAATAAAATGTGTTATATAAAAAAGCAAAGTGGGGACCCATTTATCCACCTTTACCTCTAAAAATTGTGCAGTCTTCTACGGAGACAGTGTCACAAATGTGATATGAGTTGATGTGGCAAACATTAAAACAAAGGCATTTTTGTTGTGGTGAGATAAAAGTTGTATGGACTAATTATATTCCTTACTGAATAAATTTCATATTGTTCAGCAATAAAAGAAATTGGAAAGTGCTTTTGGTATAACTGTAATAGTTTCTTTATTATGTTAGACATATTTTATGGTGCATAATAAGCATTAAAAATTATATGTTAGGAAAAATTATAATAGCTTTAGAAGTATTATGCTTTTCATGGATTAGTGTTCATGTGTTAGGAAGTGTGACATGATACTGAATATCATACTTTAGAAAATGCATGTAATTGTAAATGGTACTGGATTATAGTTATTTAAAACTTTGCAGCAGATAGATGCACACTATCCTGAGAAAGCCTGCAAAGAAAGTTTCTAGAACTAGCTTTAAAAGATGGGTCTACGAATATACTTTGCCATCTACACATCGCTTGCTCAGGGTTAATGAGGAGATTAGATTAATTACATTGTGCACTGAGGTATTCACTCATTTTTCCAATGCTGAGTAAGTAGACTATACATCCAGGATTAGCCCAGATGGTCCTAGTTTTCTAATGCTGTAATATCTGGAATCGCGAAAATGTCCGGGATTGAAATTTTATGACTGATGAGGATTATTCTCTAAAATTTCACCTATATGTTCAATAATGCACATATAAACAGACTCTTAGGGCATGCCCTCTCTCAGCTGATCTTGGAGCAGGTGCTGATATATTAGGACAGAAAATTTGTTTGCGTTGTAATATTATCTGTTTGAAGTAGTCTTTAGGTGGCTTTAGGCATTTGAAGTTAGGCAGCAACCATCTATTACGTCTCAGCAAGTGTGGCTCAGAGGTTCCAACTCCACATGTATATCATAAGGAGCAGCTCAAAATAAAAAGTTGAAGACCATGAATGAAATACACATGCAGGAAAATATATAATATATAAAAGCTTAGAGTTTGTTTTAGTATTCAAATGTTACTTAACTGTCCACGTATACAGTATGTGATTTATGTTCACTTAATAAAAGCTTACTTTGTTTAATCCTGTGTATAATCATTTCAGGTATACTGAACAGTGTAACACTAATAAAGAATATAGTTGAAAGGCAAGATACTGTAAGATTTACTATGATTGTGACACCCAGCGAACCCTCTCACTATATCGTTGTCTGTGTGAGCTAACTATTGCTGGAGCCAAATTATACATTTTGTCAGGGTTAAAGCTGCGATCACATTTAATTAAATCATTTATCAGTTGTATTGCAGTGGCATCCCTGAAAACTGACATCGACGGGGAGGCATGGCTGCTAGTTCTGCCATAACTTCTCATTTGTTATTTGACAACACAACAGGGGCATTGTGTGGACGTTGTTTTCACATTTGAAGTAAACCATCTACTCATTTTAGATAATTTTATCTCTGTTCAGATTTTACTTCATTTATTGGTTCATTATTTAGCAATGGGCAAAAGAAAGTGCGTGTTTCGTATTAACCTGCAACAGAAACACAAATTTTTGAAATCTCTAAACTAATTCAGAGCTTTCTTCTTGTATCTCTTATGATGTAATTAAAACAAACCATTTCTGAAAAAAATGCATGTCTAGTGAAAATACAATGGAAAAAATAAAGTTTAATGTTTCAGTAGACTGTTAAGGCATTTAAAAATATATCCTGGTTGGTATCCTCTGCCATTCACTTCAGTGATTTTCAAAATATGGATGTCAGTTTATGACCCTATGGTTACCTCACTGACTTCCAAATTAGCATGAAATTCTTAACACACAAATGAGTGCAAAAACAGATGGATCTGTAGCATAGCGCGAGGCCTACATTAGGTTGGAATGCAACAGTTTTGACAAGAGTCGGCTAAGTCAATAAATTTGATAACAAAAAAACACTGTGTCTGGTCTGGTCTAGCTTAGCCCAGGGTCTAGGTTAGATGAGAATGCAATAATTTGGTTATGATTTGACAAGCAATCGAATGTGATAGTACAAAACCTACCTTTGTTGACTGACTGTAGTGTAGCCCGAGGTGTAGGTTAGCTTGGAATGCAGAAGCCTGGCTGTTAGAGGGTGCTAATGAATGTGATAGAGTAAAAATATTGTTGAAGTGATTGACTTGAAACAGTTTCAAGTGCTTGTCCTTAAATATTAAATTTTATACCACATCTGACATGTCTAGACATGTATCACAGTGCAAAATTTCCTTTCTCTCCTGAATGGGAACTGAGCTATCAAATATGGGAGTGACTAGATTTCATTACTTGTGTATCAATGCGTATTGATCATTTTGTTGCTTTTGTTTTGTAATTTCAGTGTGTAAAAGTACGCTTTGCTTTGCAGTGGTGTGTTGTCAGTATGTAATATAGATTTTATATTGTGTGGTTTGTGATTATTTGGAGATATTGATGCTAAACATTCAATGTTTGCTTCCTTTTTGTGACATCACTTGCTTTGTCTTTGGCTTCTTTCCATAATGAACAGTTTAGCATCTGTTCAGGTACTGATCGGTTCAAACATATATTGAGCTTTTGTACTGCCTTCAAACGTGAGGCAGCACGTTGATTTGGAATTTTTGTATAGTTTGATTCGAGGTTGGTGCATGCTAAGGGGAGTTGCCACAAAAGAAAAAAGTAGTGAACACTGCCAGTCAGCAGTGAAGCTGGTGTCAAAGAGGAGGTTGAGTGTTGGTGTCATATGGAAGTGTCACGTGAAAGGGGTAATGGGGACACAAAATGATGTTCAGAAAGAAAAGGTTCCTGGTTTGTAAACTACCATTAAGAACCATTTTGTGACTGAGGTACATTTGGGTGTTTGAACTGAGTGGCAAATACATTTGGTACTAATTACAACTTGGCAATCAATCTGTTGTTGACTGGAAAGAGCAAAGTAGAGAAGTTTGTATTTGTATGTGTTAAGAGAAAAATGAATGTTGTGGGAAAGACGTAATTGTGGAAATTGATGAATCTCTATATGGAGAGGGAAAAAAATTGGAGGGCAATGCAACAGCATGAAGGGCATTTGATGCTGTTGAAAGAGGCAATGGTAGGTTAATTTTTCGTGTTGTGCAAGGGAAACCAAAAGAGATACTTTTGAAGATAATAAATGAAAATAGGTTACTGAGACAACAATAGTGTTTGATTGTTTCAGTTCATGTAAGTGTGTTAACAGATTAAGGATTCAAGCACCACTCTGTAAATCACAGCCTTCATTTCAAGGCTCCAGAAACAGGAGCATATACAATGCGGAAGGAATGTGGTCTGCAATGAAAAGATAGTTACAATGAACAAGGCAGTGCAAAAACTGATTTATGTACCGTATTTCATTAATTGCGCATTGTGTCTGTATGATGACAACTCACATATTATTTCATTCACGGGTGCACCATTAATGAAATACATAAATAAATATCTGGTAGTCTATAATTTACTCCATACAGATTTTAAAAAATTCTTTTTTACAATTTTTCACTTGCTTCCATGTCAGGCCTCGTTTTCTGTATTGATTTCTTTTTTGGCGGTATTTGTCTCCTTGAAAGTTAGTTGTGATTGTAGTGAGATTCTTGGATCCTTTATACCTGTACAAACTGAAACAACCTTAAAGCAAAATTATTCCTTGGAGTCCGTTGTTTTTGCTGAGTGTATTACTATTGCTTTGCTTCAATGTACCGCAACACCAAAAGTGAAGAAAGTATCTATTTCACTTAGCAGAATACTCATACCATCTTTATCATTTTTAATTTGCCAATAATGGATTCATGTTTTGGTTGATATACTCCCTGCAAACAATTTCATTATATATGAATCACTTTTAGTATACTCTTTTCTAGGTTAATTCCAACTGACAGCACATTTATTTCCAAAATTAGTTGTGTGAAATAAGGTGGTTCCTATACTTACTACGTATCTCTTGAAAATCATTGATTATTGTCAGTTTTTTACGTGTAATCGGTACCATTTTGATTCCAACATTATTTCTAGTGCCGATTTTCCCACCGCCTCTATTCCTGCCATAGCTATATTCATTTTATGTACTAAATTCCGGCCATTTCTCATAATTTCTATCTTTTGTGGTAAACACAATGGTCTACAGTCAATGTGAGAAGATGGCTCCTATAAGGTGAATTGTGAAATCTGAATTGAATGTTTCTCTTTCTGTTTTGCGTTCCCAGTGCCTCTGATGTCATTATGACAGTACATGAACCAAACTTTCTGATTGAATGATTTCTGAGTTCTGTAACTACCTGTTGTTGCCAACATCCACTCCCTGTTTAGACACTTTTCCTTATAAGTTAATAACATTGCAAGTTAAATGGAGAAATGTTGTTTTACATGATAGAAAAAACTTTGTCGACTGTTTTTATAGACACACAAACAAACACAAACATACACACAAAATTCTAGCTTTCGCAACCAACAGCTGCTTCATCAGGAAAGAGGGAAGGAGAGGGAAAGATGAAAGGATGTGGGTTTTAAGGGAGAGGGTAAGGAGTCATTCCAACCCCGGGAGTGGAAAGACTTACCTTAGGGGGAAAAAAGGACAGGTACACACACACACACACACACACACACACACACACACACACACACACACACACACACACCCATCTGCACATATACAGACACAGGCAGGCCCAATACAATACATAACTCTTACTCATTTCTTAATGTCCATTAAAATTGCATTAACTGAACATTTTAAAGCTATACATGATTTAGTATTGATTTCCACATTTGTATCATTTCCAAACAAAACAAGTTTCACCTGTAGTGATGTTTCTGATTAAAGATGACTAATATACAAAGAAGGAGCAAGGGCTGTAAGATGGGACTTACGGGGGCTCACAGCTCCTTTGTGAATATGTCTTGGCAACCACGGGGCCCCAGCCTTGGGAGCATTACTTCCTTTCCATGCTGCAAGCTTATTTTTCCACAATCCTTTTCCACCCTGCATCTCCATCGCATGGTTTTCTTGGTGCAGACCCTGTATGGACCTGGTTTATGATTTGGTACTAGAGTTTCCACTTCCAGCATTTTCTACAACTTCTCATTAAATAAATGTGTAGTCCCATTGTTAGATTTGACGCGCAACCAATTTTCAAAATTCCGCAGTTGTGTGGATTGTGCAGGGGTCGCCCAATGTGGTGTATGCTCCACCTTTGTGCCATTCCGTTTTCACACCCTTTCCTGTAATAAGGTAATGCACCCATAACCCAGTATGCGAACCATCCCATTGTCGGGTGGGTCATGAAGTACCTACACAGTGGTAGCCCCCTAACCATGCAGGGATCACACAGTTAGTGCCTGATCTGAAACCTATCCATGTATGCCAAGGAGTATGTACCTATTGTGACTGGGGCACAGGGACTGAGCAGTAGATAACTGGCAAAGTAGCCATTTCTGAGGCTGGGTGGCACCATGGGGAGAGCCCCCTAGCAGAACGGGTGGCAACTTGGGACATGATCCGGAAATGAGGCAAAGGAAGATACCTCTCACTGGTGACCATACGACCCCAGCAGTCTTTATCAAAAGGAAGTACTCATTTAACACAGAGAGATAAGATTCTAAAATGTTCCTTTCCTTGGCTACACCATGGGAGAAATGTAGGGCTAAGCTACAAGCAAAGAAATATTCCCCGCTATTTCTTCTTGGCGAAATAGTCCTTATTGTTTATGGAGAACTTGGAAGACAAGTTTCAGCCATCTCTAAAAAAAAAGTAGATCAATTTTGAACAAAACAGCATCCCCTGCCCAGTCACTGGCGCTGTTTGCTCGTGACAAGTTGTATGACTTACTGGTGGTGTCACTCCATATAATAATCTAAATACGGTTCAGGGCATCATTTTTCACGGAGACCTGCTCCTGCAATCTGATGATGGGCTATGCACCAACTTAGGATGACAGGGTGTAAATTTTGTTGGTCATGTCCATAGGTGGCCAAAGGACAATAGGGTTGCTACCAGAGCCTTCATCTTGTCCTTGGCGGGCGATTCATTGCCTGATAAGACAAGGTGATGGTATATCGATGCAGTGTGAAACCATATGTTCCCACCCTATGTTGTGCTTCAAGTATTTGAAATAAGGGCACATGTCTTTGTGTTGCAATTTAGTGATTGTGGATGACTGCTGAATGCAAACACACGTTGTGCCTCTCCCTCAGTCTGTGTTAATGGTGGAAAGCACCATTCTCCCTGCTCATCAGATTGTGCCATTTTACAGAAAGAGAAGAAAATACAAGAATATAAGACTCTGAACAAACTAACATATTAGGAGACCAGTTGCATCCAGCATGTATAGCAGTGTCATGTGTTGCAGCCCCTATGACATTGCCCCCTTTGGCGACAGTACTCCCAACTGTTACCACCTCTTACAGTGGGCCCTCGGGGTTGCTTGACCGAGCCTGCCCCTTTGATGGTTGGGGCTCTCCTCTTGCTGCTTCCCATACGCCTACTTTGGCATCGTTGGCCTTCCACCCTCTGGGGACATTGGTCCTCACCTCCCAGCCAGAGAAAAAGCACCGTCCTCTGGTGTCTCTTGCCAGGAGGGCGTCCCTAGGGACACTTCCTTCCAAGGCTTCTGCCAGTCTAAAACCGAACACCAGCCAGTGTCTGAAGGAGCCATAGCCTACGGGTTGAAGGGCATCACAATCATCATCATTACCTTAAACTGATTTAGAGAGGCCCTTGCAACCATCCGAATAGGATAGGAAAGATAAGTAGTAGTCCTCCAAGAAGTAGGAGATTCCAATGGCCTCCAGGTCTCACTTCTTCCATTTCTCTGGCTGAGGTGGGGATTGCGGTGGCCCCCGATGCCCCGAGTCACACCACACAAAAGAACCCAGAACGTATGTACGTTGATGCCTTAACCCCCTGAACCCATGGCAGCAGGTGACCCTAGGGCATAACCTGCCTCCTTGGTCTCTTCATAGCGTCACGGTACATCAACAACATTATTCTCCAGTTGACTTGTAGTGGTTTTTTCCACCACCTGCCAGAGCTGGGACATCTAAGCACTTCCCAGGCCTCCTGCATTACCTAACAGGAGACTTTGTTTTCAGCATTGCAGATCCGGGCCCTTCATGGATACAGGGGATATTATAAGAATCATACTACCTATGACAAGGCGTCGGGCGGTGTTTGCACATATGTTCTGGGTGCACAATGTAGTGAACTTGTGTCTCTTAATACACTTTTGGAGACTGTGGCTCTTTGGGTAAGGGCATTTCAGGGTATTACCATCAGCAATGTTTACCTCCTTCCTGATGGTGAAGTGTTTCAGAACATATCGTTTGCATTGGTTTCTCAGCTCTCTGCACTTTTTCTAATCTTGGGTGATTTCAATGCCCATAACTCTCTGTGAAGTGAACCACATCACTGGCCATTGTAAAGACCTCGAAAACTTACTCTCATAACTTGACCTTCGCCTCTTGGATACTGGTGCCCTCACATGTATCAGTGTTGTACATGGAACTTTCTCAGCCATTGACCTTACCATCTGCAGCCCGTGTCTTCTCCCATCCATCCACATGTTGGCCTGAGTGATAATGACCACTTCTCGATCTTCCCTCAGTATTACTCTCATGGGCACCTGCCCAGATGGGCTATCAGGTGGGATGCTTTCACTTCTAGTGTCGCCCTTGGCTCCACGCCGCAAGGAAATATCGATGAGACAGTGTAGAATATAACTACAGCCATTCTTTCGGTAGCTAATTTGGCGATCCCCTGTTCCTCAGGCATGCTGCAGTGGGAGACAATATCTTGATGTCATATCTTTGCCACTTTTAGCCACATCTGGAGTAAGGGCAAGTTTGCATTGCAGTGGCGAGAAAGCGTCATCATCCCAATACTGAATCTGGATAAGCACTCTCTAGAGGTGGATATTTATCACCCAATTAATCTCACCAATGTTCTTTGGTGCTTGACTGCATGGTAAGCTGGCAGCTGTGGTGGCTCCTTGAGTCTCAGAGTCTTCTGATTGTGTTCCAGGGTGGCTTTCACCAAAACTGTTCCACTACTGATGATCTGGTTTATGGAGCCTGCCATCTCAATAGCTTTTGCCTGATGTTAACACCTTATAGCCCTCTTCATTGACTTGCTAAAGGCTTATGACACCACAGGATGACACCCATCCACAGCCTTACACAAGTGGGGTCTCTGGGATCCCCTCTCGATTTTTATCCTGAACTTTTTGTTGCTCCATACTTTCCAGGTGTGAGTTGGTGCTTCCAACATTACTACCAGTATCCAAGAGAATGGGGTCCTGCAGGGCTCTTTGCTGAGTATCCCTCTCTTTCTAGTAGCCATCAATGGTCTAACGACAGCTATGGAGTCCACAGCATCCTCCTCCTTGTAAGCTAACGACTTTTATCTCTACTATTGCTGCTTGAGTGGGGTGTCACTGAACATCCACTGGAAGATGCCATACAAAAGGTGCAGGCATGGGCTACCACCCATGGGTTTTGGTTTTAAGCTGCCAAGACGTACATAGCGCACTTCTGTTGACATTGTACCACACACCAAAACCAGAACTTTACCTCAACAACCAACTACTCAATGCGGTGGAGACTTATTGCTTGTTAGGACTGGTCTCCGATGCTCGATTGACATGGATTCCCCATCTTCACCAGCGTAAGCGAAATTGCCAGCTGAGTAACACCAGTTGGGTTGCAGATCACACTACCCTTCTGCAGCTTTACAAAGCCCTGATGCAGTCCTGTCTTGATTATGAGGTCTGACGTAAGGTTCGGCTTCTGCCTCGGCATTGTGGATACAAGATCCAATAAATCATTGTGGGTTTCCATTTGCGACAGGTGCCTTTCGAACCCGTCCTGTGAACAGCTTACTCGTGGAGGCTGGGATCCCTCCATTGCATCCCTCCAGGCACCAGCAACACCTTGTCAAGTATACTAAACATTCTTGCAGCTCCCCGAAGCATCTGAACTACTATCTCCTCTTTCCTATCCATCTCCCACAACAGTGGCCCAGATCCGGGATAACGATTGCAATCCACATCCAGTCCCCCCACCCCCACTGAACTCCAGTTGTTTCGTCGACGACAGCTATGTCTTGATAAATCACAAGATCTGAAACACTTGATTCAGCCTAGGGCTCTCCACTATCAATTTTTCTCCATCCTTGGCTGTTTTCAGGGTTCAGAAATAGTCTGCACCGATGACTCAGTCTTGCCGGATGGCTGTAGTGTTTTCAGTGCAGAGTTGGTAGCCATCTCTCATGCTCATGAACATATCTGTTCCTGCACCAGTGATTCCTTACACATCTGCAGCGACTCCTTGAACAGTTTAAGGTTTTTTAGGATTCCCTGTATGCACTCGAACAATGTGGGTGCTCAGTGACCTTTGTCTGGACCCCGGGCCACGTCGAGATCCCAGGGAATGAACTGGCTGATAGCTTAGCCAAACCGGCTAATAATAAGCCGACTCTTGAGATTGGTATTCCAGGAAGAGACCTCTGATCGGTACTATGTTTCTGATTAAAGATGACTAATATACAATGAAGGAGCAAGGGCTGTAAGATGGGACTTGCAGGGGCTCACAGCTCCTTTGTGAATATGTCTTGGCAACCACGGGGCCCCAGCCTCGAACATGGAATGGCTCACTCTAACCTTACTAAGGGGTTCGGTAATTTTCACAACATACTGCATTGGTACTAATTATTTTTTGTGTGGTTTCTTTACCCACATACGATATTACATCACAGAAATAAAAACATTTTGCACCAACAATCGATGAAAACCAATTATCAGCTGTAAAATTCCGACCACTGCCACTAAGTGGTACAGTAATTTTCACAATGTGTTGCATTGGTAAGGGCAAACACACTTTTTTGTGTGGTTTCTTTACCCATGTACGGTATTCTGCCACAGAAATAAAAACATTTCGCATCAACAAGTGCTATTATTTTTAAACTGTACTTACCCAGTTTGGACGGGAGATACATTTGAAAATACGGCGTCCTCAGAACCCTAGTAGAGTCTCATCAACGGTAACCAATTGCATGGGAGCAAAATATCAGGTACAGTTGGCATTCAATAGATCCCAAACCTCCCGAAAGGCAGCATATGTGTCCTTTTGTTTACATTCTTCTCTTGTGTTTTTATCGTCAAAAGGGCAATGTTGCAGAAGGAACTGGAATCATTTTGCTACTTATTGCCATAGTTATTTTTATAAAAATTATTTTATTCCTTTTGTATCTTTTATACATCCTGTTTTTTATACCACATGCAGTCACTTTTTTAGTACATATAAATATGTACCATACTGATGTATTACTGTAACAATTACATATTCCATACAGTTGAGCGTTTATCACGCTACTAAACCCTACTTTTGTGAAGTTTTTTATAACTGTAATTGGAGTTTTAGTCTGAAGACTGCGTACATAGAGCTAGCGACACTAAGCGTGCAGGCCAATTTTACGATAATTACAATTGGAGTTTTGATTGTAAGTGGCGCACTGTACACCCGAAATGTCTCCATATTTTCTGGCAAAAATGAAGAGAAAATAAAACTTATTTGAAAAAGTTATACTCATTTCTTTGTTTACGCACCGAGCGAACATTTAAAATCTGTCAGACTCGGATATCTTCGTATTTTCTTGCAAATAAAAAGGCGCAATTAAAATTTCCACCCCCCACCCCATGAACCATGGACCTTGCCATTGATGGAGAGGCTTGCATGCCTCACTGATACAGACAGCCGTACCGTAGGTGCAACCACAACAGAGGGGTATCTGTTGAGAGGCCAAACAAACGTGTGGTTCCTGAAGAGGGGCAGCAGCCTTTTCAGTAGTTGCAAGGGCAACAATCTGCATGATTGACTGATCTGGCCTTGTAACAATAACCAAAACAGCCTTGCTGTGCTGGTACTGCGAACGGCTGAAAGCAAGGGGAAACTACAGCTGTAATTTTTCCCGAGGGCATGCAGCTTTACTGTATGATTAAATCATGATGGCGTCCTCTTGGGTAAAATATTCCGGAGGTAAAATAGTCCCCCATTTGGATCTCCGGGCGGGGACTACTCAAGAGGATGTCGTTATCAGGAGAAAGAAAACTGGCGTTCTACAGATTGGAGCGTGGAATGTCAGATCCCTTAATCGGGCAGGTAGATTAGAAAATTTAAAAAGGGAAATGGATAGGTTAAAGTTAGATATAATGGGAATTAGTGAAGTTCGGTGGCAGGAGGAACAAGACTTCTGGTCAGGTGACTACAGGGTTATAAACACAAAATCAAATAGGGGTCATGCAGGAGTAGGTTTAATAATGAATAGGAATGCGGGTAAGCTACTACAAACAGCATAGCGAACGCATTATTGTGGCCAAGATAGATACGAAGCCCACACCTACTACAGTAGTACAAGTTTATATGCCAACTAGCCCTGCAGATGACGAAGAAATTGAAGAAATGTATGATGAAATAAAAGAAATTATTCAGATAGTGAAGGGTGATGAAAATTTAATAGTCATGGGTGACTGGAATTCGGTAGTAGGAAAAGGGAGAGAAGGAAACGTAGTATGTGAATATGGATTGGGATTAAGAAATGAAAGAGAAAGCTGCCTGGTAGAATTTTGCACAGAGCACAACTTAATCTTAGCTAACACTTGGTTTAAGAATCATGAAAGAAGTTTGTATACATGGAAGAACCCTGGAGATACTAAAAGGTATCAGATAGATTATATAATGGTAAGACAGAGATTTAGGAACCAGGTTTTAAATTGTAAGACATTTCCAGGGGCAGATGTGGACTCTGACCACTATCTGTTGGTAATGAGGATCAAGTAGGTAAAAAGATGAGGGCTAGTAGAAATCCTTGGGTAACAGAAGAAATATTGAATTTAATTGATGAAAGGAGAAAATATAAAAATGCAGTAAATGAAGCAGGGATAAAGGAATACAAACGTCTCAAAAATGAGATCGACAGGAAGTGCAAAATGGCTAAGCAGGGATGGCTAGAGAACAAATGTAAGGATGTAGAGGCTTATCTCACTAGGGGTAAGATAGATACTGCCTACAGGAAAATTAAAGAGACCTTTGGAGATAAGAGAACCACTTGCATGAACATCAAGAGCTCAGATGGAAACCCAGTTCTAAGCAAAGAAGGGAAAGCAGAAAGGTGGAAGGAGTATATAGAGGGTCTATACAAGAGCGATGCACTTGAGGACAATATTATGGAAATGGAAGAGGATGTAGATGAAATGGGAGATACGTTACTGCGTGAAGAGTTTGACAGAGCACTGAAAGACCTGAGTCGAAACAAGGCCCCCGGAGTAGACAACATTCCATTGGAACTACTGACGGCCTTGGGAGAGCCAGTCCTGACAAAACTCTACCATCTGGTGAGCAAGATGTATGAAACAGGCGAAATACCCTCAGACTTCAAGAAGAATATAATAATTCCAATCCCAAAGAAAGCAGGTGTTGAAAGATGTGAAAATTACCGAACAATCAGCTTAATAAGCCACAGCTGCAAAATACTAACACGAATTCTTTACAGATGAATGGAAAAACTGGTAGAAGCCGACCTCGGGGAAGATCAGTTTGGATTCCGTAGAAATACTGGAACACGTGAGGCAATACTGACCTTACGACTTATCTTAGAAGACAGATTAAGGAAAGGCAAACCTACGTTTCTAGCATTTGTAGACATAGACAAAGCTTTTGGCAATGTTGACTGGAATACTCTCTTTCAAATTCTAAAGGTGGCAGGGGTATAATACAGGGAGCGAAAGGCTATTTACAATTTGTACAAAAACCAGATGGCAGTTATAAGAGTCGAGGGACGTGAAAGGGAAGCAGTGGTTGGGAAGGGAGTAAGACAGGGTTGTAGCCTCTCACCGATGTTATTCAATCTGTATATTGAGCAAGCAGTAAAGGAAACAAAAGAAAAATTCGGAGTAGGTATTAAAATCCATGAGGAAGAAATAAAAACTTTGAGGTTCGCCGATGACATTGTAATTCTGTCAGAGACAGCAGAGGACTTGGAAGAGCAGTTGAATGGAGTGGACAGTGTCTTGAAAGGAGGATATAAGATGAACCTCAACAAAAGCAAAACGAGGATAATGGAATGTAGTCTAATTAAGTCGGGTGATGCTGAGGGAATTGGATTAGGAAATGAGGCACTTAAAGTAGTAAAGGAGTTTTGCTATTTGGGGAGCAAAATAACTGATGATGGTCGAAGTAGAAAGGATATAAAATGTAGACTGGCAATGGCAAGGAAAGCGTTTCTGAAGAAGAGAAATTTGTTTATATCGAGTATAGATTTAAGTGTCAGGAAGTCGTTTCTGAAAGTATTTGTATGGAGTGTAGCCATGTATGAAAGTGAAACATGGACAATAAATAGTTTGGACAAGAAGAGAATAGAAGCTTTTGAAATGTGGTGCTACAGAAGAACGCTGAAGATTAGATGGGTAGATCACATAATTAATGAGGAAGTATTGAATAGGATTGGGGAGAAGAGAAGTTTGTGGCACAACTTGACCAGAAGAAGGGATCGGTTGGTAGGACATGTTTTGAGGCATCAAGGGATCACCAATTTAGTATTGGAGGGCAGCGTAGAGGGTAAAAATCGTAGAGGGAGACCAAGAGATGAATACACTAAGCAGATTCAGAAGGATGTAGGTTGTAGTAGGTACTGGGAGATGAAGAAGCTTGCACAGGATAGAGTAGCATGGAGAGCTGCATCAAACCAGTCTCAGGACTGAAGACCACAACAACAACAACAACAACAACAATTAAAATTTATTTTAAATGTTATACTCATCTCTAGCTTACGAGACGGACAAACATTTAAAAATCTGCCGAACTTTGCCAAAATATATAATATATGTTATTATGTAACTACATCACTTTTTAATGGGACAGTAACAAGCAAATGTAAATACGCTCCATCAAATTTCGGACGTGCAGTCGCACAGATTCAGCTTCTTTTTCTCATATTTCTGCTGTAAAATCCTCATTCTGAAGAATGACGCAACAGACGGACGGCTGGACAGTTTGCAGCCGAAAAATTAGAAGAGTAATCCAAAATCATGTGCAGCACGCCCAAAATTTAATGGAACAGTCATTCTGCCACTAAAACTTTAAGATGCAAAAATTTAGAGATGCTTCCAGAAAGATTTTCACTCTGCAGCGGAGTGGTCGCTGGCATGAAACTTCCTCACAGATCATCTGTCTGTTTTAATATGTCAGGAGGTTTCAAATTTAAAGATATTTACTCACCTTTGTTGACTAAAACAAGAACAGTTCATCCACATCGTCCTCTGCCTCTTCTTCAGTTGATGTGCTGGATTGTTGGTCTCCTCGGTGCGCAGCCGTTGTGCCAATTTTTTTCAAAGCATGCACTGATAAGACGTAACTATGACAGCACTTGTTCACACGCCAAAATCGAGTCCGCACAATGAGAATTGCGTTTATCTTATTGGTTTGAAGTTTGTTCCTGATGGAGGTTTTCACATTGTTGAGCATGCTAAATGCTCTTTCGACCTCAGCATTTGACCAAGATAACACCAAAAGCATCACTGCAAGATCTGAGAGCTCCTGAAAAGGCTTTAGGGAACTAGCGTCTTTATACGATGCGATATCTTGCCAAAGTTCTACTGTACTGTTGACATTTTTCCATTCAATCAAAGTCAGTTCTTGTTATTTCTGTGTCAGGTAATTGAAATTCCTGAGCTAGTGGGATTTACTTTCTTTCACCACCCTCAAATACTGTTATGGAGCAATTATGCACACTTTTAGCAAAACCTTGACATTATTCGGCAGTCGCCTATGGAGCTCCTCTGCTAAGCAAAGCAGAAAATTTTCGCATCTACTGTGAATAACTTTTTCGATTTCCGCATTAATTTTATGTTTTTTCATCATATTTACCAATGAAACCTCTGCTTCATGGTCAAGATAAATATTGAGGGGATTTGTATTTTCTATCATCCACCATTAGCAAATCTCTCTTATAACCGGGGACGACAGTCCACCTTGTAAGACCTACAATAAGAAGTACTAAGTCTTGCAGTAGCTTTGAACGGTCTGCTGTACATGATTGGAATGTTTTATTGACCGTTTGACATTCTTCTAAAATTGGTCTAAGTAACAGAAGATAAAGCTTATTGATGGCATCAGAGTACATACTACATAATAGTTCAGCTGTGTAGCACTCAGTCTGATGTCTGGACATTTCAAAATGTGTCTGTAGTTCAAGCCACTGACTTCAAATGCGATTAACAGCAACTTCCATCGATAGCCACCTTGTCAGTAAGTTTAAGGGGTTCGTCTCCATTATTTAAGGCTTTCAACAACTCCTTATACATGGCTAGTCGAAAAGAAGAGTTTGAAAACCAAGAATAAGTTTCACAAATTAAGAAGTCAAGATTCCTTGGTGCCATTTGGGCAGCAGAGGACACTGCTAACTGAACTGAATGGCAAGCACAAGGGATCAATACAAGATTAGGGACCTCATATTTCAGTTTCTGGTAAATCGGCTTGTTAATACCCACCATTACTGAGGCATTATCCTTACCAGTCCCTCTCATTTGTTGAATGTCTAGGCCATAATCTGAAAGTAATGACTTTCCTGCAGTAACAATACACTCAGCATTCCCCTGTCCTAATTAAACAATTCCTAAAAAGATGGAAGTATCTCTGCTTTGTTGTTTTGGAAAGTATGCACACAGCCAACAATTTGGTGGCAGAAATGTCTGTAGATTCATCTATAAGAAGACTGAAATATCCATTACCAACATCTTTCTGTAGTTCTGATTTAAAGTGCTAGAAGAGAATGTTCCTGATCAAAGCACAGCTCTTCGTATGGTATAGCCATAAAAGAGATGCATGGTCAAAACTTTGAAAAAGTTTCTTGGTTAGATTTGAAAGATGGTTAATGGATCTAATTGCACAGTGATTAACTACAAACAATGTAAGACAGCCTAAGCTGCTGCATGTTCATACGTATGTTTGATGGAGTGAAATGGCAATGATGACTGTCGTAAAGATGAGAAAGGTTCACCTGCTCGTAAATGTTTCTTATTTTTTCCGTAAAGTAATATGTGTGACATACGCACATTCAAGTTAGAGCGGCAATATTTACAACACGCACTACTAGGTTCCCTGGGCACCTCTAACAACCCGGCCTTTGATTGTTCCTCACCTAACCATTCTTTTCTAAAATGTCATACATTCTGCTTGACATTCTTTTCAAACATGTTCAGTCAGTCGTAAAAACAAAAAAAGAGCCCTAGACGTTAGTTGTTAAACACACAATAACTCACTACAACATTGAAGTCTGTAACCTGGTACACACCTCCCCAATCCTGATCGGTAGCAGGAGAATTCATTCCGTAGTTATTTGCAAATGTTCGTTGCCAACAGGGCAGCGTACCATTAGCTGGTTGTTGACTGCATTGTCGTCTCCTTTGTTGCTGAGCTGTCTGTCACGGTCTGTCTTTTATTGCGCTTTATTCATTGTGATTTATACGAAAATGAGTGATGATCCGCTTGCTGGCTCATCACAGGGGCTGTCTTCATTTTGGAAAAGAAAGCTGGTTATCAGGAGCCCATGGAAGCTCAAAACACAGGTTTCTGTTGCCTGCACTGAGTGCTTACAATACATGGAGGTGGAGGTTTGCCCCCCCCCCCCCCCCCCCCACCGCTGCTGCACACGCAACCCAACCCACCATGCAGCATAGCTTGTCAGCTCTCCCATCTGCCCACAAACCCTGCTCGTGAGGCGCCGAGTTACAGTGCGCGAGCAGAGTACCGTAAGGTGAGTCTCACGCGCTGCTCGTGTGCATTGGGTTCGTCATATTTGGACTGGGCGCGTGCGCTGCGCTTGTGCAATGCACCGCGATCCATCTCCTGTCGGTTTTTCCAACGAACACTTTGAATGTTCACAGTTCAGATTTGGATGGGAGCGCGAAAGGTTTGTCGTTTTTAGCGTGCATGTGAGTATTGTTTTGCAAGATTTAACGAGAAAAGAGGGATTTTTAAGTCGACCTAAAATATTAATTTTTGATTAATATCTTTAGATTATTGTCAGGCTTCAATAAGGGATTTTGTGATTGATTTTCCAGCGATTAAATATGGAGTGGTCGGAAGTGACTTAAATTAAACTAATTGATGAATATAGAAAACAATACATTCTTCGGGATCCGCAGCATAAGGATCATGGCGGGAAACACATGAAAGCAGATGCTTGGCGAGAAATACCTGCGGAGATGGATGTATCTCTGGACCAGTGCAGAAAAAACAATATCTTTGCTCTCTTCATACCGATGGGAGAAGAGCAAATTGAGAAACAGCATGGGAACAGGAAAAGGTAAGTCGTGAATCTAATAAGATGTTATGTACCTAAATCTCTTAATTGTGATAATTAAATTAGTTGACAAGTTTAGCGATGTGGCCGATCACAACTGTCATTTATTATTATGCAAAGAATTTTGTATTCGGAAAAAAATATATATTAAGAAAATGAATGGAACGAGGGTAATCCCAAAAGTAAAGTCCCCTATTTTTTTTATAAGTACAGATCTCTGTTTGTGTGGCAGTTGGTCACACTGTTATGAAGAGTGTTTCACGTGCTGTGTGTGCGCACGTTGCACTGAGGTGCTCAGTCTTGGCTTGGCAGCCATCAAGAATGGAGCTCCCATTGGATGTTACCGCCAAGTGCGAATTGCACGCAGTTATTCGGTTTTTGAACACAAAGGCACTGCGCCAGTTGAAATCCATTGCCAATTGACGGACGTGTATTGTGAGTCGTGCATGGATGTCAAAAAATGTTCGTAAGTGGTGTAGAGAGCTTACAGGTGGTCAGACCGAAGTTCACGACAAACAAAGGAGCGGGAGAGCATCAATTTCTGAGGAGACAGTGTTGAAGGTTGAGCAAAGCATGCGTGGAGATCGGCGGATCACCCTGGATGATCTCTGCACGTTCCTGAGGTTTCCTGAAGCACCGCTCACAGAATTTTAACGGAAACGTTGAACTACCGGAGGGTGTGTGCAAGATGGGTGTCACGCATGCTGACTGAGGACCACATGCGGCAACGAGATGATGCTTCCCTCGCATTTCTTTGCCGCCTTGCAGCCGAACAGGACAACTTTCTGTACTCAATTGTCACGGGTGACGAAACCTGGGCATACCACTTTACACCTGAGACCAAGCAACAATCATGCCAGTGGCGGGATCCTTCTTTGCCAAAGCAGCAGAAATTAAAAAAAAAAAAAAAAAAAAAAAAAAAAAAAAAAAAAAAAAAAAAACACACGTCTGCCGGTAAAGTCATGACAACCATTTTTAGGGATTGGAAAGGGGTATTGTTGGTCGACTTTATTCCCACTGGGACCACAATTAACGCTGACAGGTACTGTGAGACTCAGTAAAAACTCAAACGGGCAGTTCAGAACCAGAGAAGAGGAATGTTGGGCAAGGGTGTATACATACTCCATGACAACGCTCGCCCACACATCACTTGGCAAATCGTTGCTCTCCTGCAACAGTTTCAGTGGAACATAATCACCCACCCACCCTATAGTCCTGACTTGGCGTCCAATGACTATCGCCTGTTCCCTAGGTTTAAAGAACGTTTGGCTGGAAAGGGATTCAGCTCCGACGATGAGGTGAAAGAAGAGGTTCATAACTTTCTGAACAGCATGGCGGCGAGCTGGTATGACATGGCCATACAAAACTGCCACAGCGTCTACAAAAATGCATCGACAGAAATGGTGATTATGTCGAAAAATAGCTAAATGTTCAAGCTGTAAACTGATGTAAACCATCGTAGAAATAAACAGGTCTACGTACTTATTAAAAAAAAAAAGAGACCTTACTTTTGGGATTACCCTCGTATTATAAAATAATAAGTTTCATTTTCATTTATAAGTGATTTATTTACATACATCATACGAGCTTTTATAACAACAGTCGTAAGTACTGTACAGTTGTGTATTTTTTTAAAACACGGTTTTATTTCATTCTATATTTTATTTTTTCAGGAAGAGACGATGTTTATGTAAGCAGGTGGTTTGCTTATGAAGCTTCCAAGTTTCTGGAGGACAGGGACATACCACGAAAAGGACTTAACGACGGTAAGATGATGTTGATGTACTCAAGCATAGTTGTGTTGCCATTCTAGGAATCCTTCTTTCATACAATAATCTGATATTTCGTCCCTAATTTTTGACAATAATTTGTGGATTGTCGGGGGACGTGTCTCAGTGGTAACAAAGACGTCATATTATCTTCTCCCTGGACCCTTCATGACCCTTCAAATAAAACTCCATTCTTTTCATGGTCAATGCCAGCAGGAATGTACAAATATGAGGAATGGGTCCTTAGATAATTGTGTAACAAAATGACTGCCATCACTATCACCTCAGCTTTTTCAGGTGCCAAAAGCACTGTTTTTCTTGGAACCCAAAATACTAAGCTTGATATACTGAAGGCGTTCTCGACTATCTGTTGGGCCCTACTCAAGCAATAATTAAAAATTCTGTGAGGAGTCGCTTTGGCAAAGTATCCAGAGTATGGCTTCATGAGGTTTTCACTTAGAGCAAATGCATTATCACCTGCAAAGAAATAAGGTATTTGCATAGAACACCCTGGCAGCTTTTCTGCTACCAGAAGTCTCAATGTGCTCCCAGTTATCGTATTATGCAGCCTGCTTCCTTGAAAAATACCTCTATCCGAAATTCTTCCTTGGCATCCTACACCATCAATCATAAAGTTACAATTTCCATCCACTAATGCAAGAAGCACAATACTGATGATTGGTTGATAATTGAAGTTCTCTGTACTCGAGTTCATTGGGGCTTAAAAAAGGACATGTTTCCCATCCAGAGCACCAACACAGTGAGGTAGCTTCCAATGTGTTTCAAATATATTGCTTACTCCCTTCCAAGCTGCAAGTGTCGCAGGTAGCTGAAACAGAAATCATACAAAAACTTACTTTAACCATGGGCGGGGGGGGGGGGGGGGGGGGGTTGAGTTTATACATTATATTTGTAAGACAGGACTGATAATTGTTTTGGTGACTGAAAAATTACTCCATTATTGGTCTGAGGTGAATGACACAACTTAATGTTTTTAAATAGGCTCCTATTTTTATGTTAGTCACGTAATAATAGTAATACATAATTAATATTGGTTACTGTTGATTATTACTTGTAATTTACAGGAGACGGATGAGATTATTAGAACTGAAGATGACATTGAGTCAAGGCTCAACATTTCTACAGGCAGCCAACAGGGTCAACATCTACTGCCAGACCTACCAAGCGTAAGCGAACTGATGCTAGCGACTCAGTGATGAGTGCGTTTGACATTTTACAAACTGCTGCAGAGAAATTGGAGAAAGAGTTGTGTAATAAGTCCGACAAAATACATGCCTTTTTTACGTACGTCGCTGCAAAAGTGAAGAAATATTCGCCTGAAATGCAGAAATCGATACAGCTTGCCATTTTTAACGTACTTGTGAAAGCCGATAAAGGGTTTTTTGATTGGGTTCCTCAAAATGCTCAGCATTCCAAGAACTGGCAAATCCCTCCAGAAAATGTATATCACCCCATACATTCTAAACAGTGCATTGTGCAATATTTGCAACGAGTACCTGCTCCCGCCATCTGATTCCTCGACACCTACCTCTTCTCAACCATCTCCTGCTACATCAGTAACTTCAGAACAGTTTTCAGGTTTTGTGTAACATAACTTTAGTTTAATGGATTTTGATGATTTTGTGTAAAATGCCTTTAATTTTGTACTTATAAAATATTTAAAAAATAAAACAACTTTCAAAATTAAAAGAGTTAAACAGCGATGTTAATATGTTACCTTGATATATCCTTGTAACTCGTGGATGAGTGCTGCACAGACTTGTGGTACTATTAGTGCAATAGACTGCTTAGAAATCCTGAAAGTATGCTGCAGGCTAGTAAATAAATCTCCCATGGCAAGAAATCAAAGTGTTACTGCTAACCTGGAAGAATTAATCATATTGATTTTATTTGCCTTTATTTAATGAAAAAGAAATTTATATATGTATATAACAGAAATAGATCAGTCAATTTTTTTATATCCACACCCACCATCGCGTATTTGGTCAGGATCTTACGAAAAAACACAGCAAATTATAAACAAGAAGTAATCAAATTATGTACAACAAATATTAATGGTCAACTGTCTTGAGTGGAAATTGCCGTGCGGAAATTAGTGTCCTCTTTCGAAATATGCGGTCCAATCTTCTGCATCAGATTTTCAAAGTCAGAAGGTACCATTCGACAGAAATTTATATATTGACCACTTATTTGTTGTGACTTCAAATCCATCATAAGTTCTGCATTATTTCTTTTTTCTTAAAGTTCAGTGTGCCACTGTTTTGTTTTGTTTATTGACAAATTTGCCATTAATAATGCCATACCACTCATCACCATAATCCCGAGATTTTCCCCTCGCCTAAGCATGTTTACAGCTTACTGAATACTTATATGTTAGTGGGTATCCTGTGGATCGCCGGAGGTTCGTTTCAACCAAAAATTCCAACGAATGAAAGGCGAGCGGCGAGCGCGTCGCTGGGGGTTCGTGGCGTGCAAGTGCTGACCCAGCTTAAGAGCAGCTTCAACAGCTGCACATTCATGTGTATGTTCGATGGAGTGAAATGGCAATGTTGACTGTCGTGATGATGGAAAAGGTTCAGCTGCTTTTAAATGTTTCCTACTTTTTCCGTGAAGTAGTACATCTGACAAATGCACATTCAAGTTGCATCGGAATACTTACAGCATGCACTGCTAGGTTCCCAAGGGGCATCTCTAACAATGAATCCTTTGTTCCTCACTTAACCACTCTTTTCTAAAATGTCGTACATACCTCTTGGCATTCTTTTCAGACATGTTCAGTCAGTCATAAAAACAAAACATAAGAGCGCTAGACACTAGTTGTTAAACACAAAAAATTACTACAACGCTGTAGTTTGTAACCTGCTATGCAGCTCCCCAGTTACAATCAGTAGCAGCCGGGAGAATTCGCACCCTAGTGATTTGCAGATCTTCGTTGCGAACAGCGCAGCATACCATTAGCCGGTGTTCCCTGCATTGTCGTCTCCTTTGTTGCTGAGCTGAGCTGTCTTTTGTTGTGCTGTAATTTATGTGATTTTTACGAAAATGAGTGATGTGCTTGCTGTCTCATTGTGAGGGCTACCTTGTACTCCATTT
This sequence comes from Schistocerca americana, assembly GCF_021461395.2. Lineage (NCBI taxonomy): Eukaryota > Metazoa > Arthropoda > Insecta > Orthoptera > Acrididae > Schistocerca > Schistocerca americana. Next base: position 46,560,246 of record NC_060127.1, read on the forward strand.
CGGAAAAGAAAATCGGTTATCAGGAGCGCGTGGAAGCTCAAAACACAGGTTACTGTTGCCTGCACTGGCTGCTTACAATACATGGAGGTGGAGTTTGTCCCCCCCCCCCCCCCCCTTCCTCCCCTGGCAACCGCTCACTCAACACGGAATAGCTTTTCCGCTCTCCCCTCTTCCCGCAAACCCTGCCCGACAGATGCCAAGTTAAAATTCGCGAGAAGTACTGTACACTAATGTATTGCACTCATTATCCAGAATTCCTGGCATTAACTCATAGAGCAAAGCATATTTTTGTTAGTGCTGCTGGTGGCAGAAGCACGTATCGTATATTTAAATACAACTTGAACCCTGATGGTCGGTGATACTTTCGCTGCCGGTATTTGGCTGGCCTAGGAGAGGACAGATGGTTGTTTAACCTTCGCAATCGCCGGGTTTTGCGCCATGGCACTGGAAAACCACCTCCACTAGAACCCTTCCCAGGGTGGCGTTTTAGAATTCCTGCTTCTGCTCCCTACATTCAAATTCGTGAGTATTGTATATTTGCTTGCAATAGAAATTAGAGCCATTTCCCACCGCACTATGTTTACATTGCTGAGTTTGCCAGTGATCAGAGATGTTTGTTACTGTTAGCTAAAAAATAGCGATGTTCATTGCTCAGTAGACTATAGTCTAAAATACTCATTGAAATCTGATACAATGTTTATAACTATAAACATTTTCATTCAGTCATCTTACAAGTAGTTGCAGATCCTCAGAGTAATTTCCATTCATAACTGCGAAAGTGTTGCAGATACAGGACTTTGTGCATGAACTAACCTCTCGATCATGTCCCATAAGATGTTCAATGGGGTACCTGTCTGGTGATCTGGATGGCCAAATCATTCGCTCAAATTGTCCAGAATGTTCTTCAAACCAGTCGCAAGCAATTGTGGCCCTTTCACGTGGTGCACTGTCATCCATAAAAATTCCTTCGTTGTTTGGGAACCTGACGTCCATGAACAGCTGCAAATGGTGTCCAAAGAACCGAACATTACCCTTTGCAGTGATCTTTCAGTTGGACCATGTCTATACAGGCCACACCATTGTGGAGTCACCACCAGCTTTCGCAGTGTCTTGTAGAGAACTTGGGTCCACAACTTCGTAGGTCTGTGCCACACTCTATCCCTACCGTCAGCTCTTGCCAACTGAAATAGGGACTCGTCGACCATGCTATTGTTCTCCAGTCATCTAGGGTCCAACCAATAGGTGACGAGTCGCTGCAGGTAACATCGTCTAAATACTGTAAATGATTTATACAACATGTAGAACTTTCCAAATGCAGTGGATGATGTTAGAAAACATGTTTGCTTGCTGCGACAGCCCATTAACGCCAAATTTAGCCACACTATCCTAAAATACGCCCCAACAAAAGATTGAATTCTGACATTGTAGGTTTTTCCTTTCGTTGTGCATGTTTAGTCATTTGATAGATGAAGGCTTATTTTGAGATTTAATTGTGCGTGGAATTGCTGGCTTCATTTATAGTACTACAACAGCATAAATAGATTTTCGATGCAATGGGGAGGGAGAATGCAGGTCACAGTTGGCTCAGACAAATTCGAGCATCCTGCTGAAAAGATCTATTAGAAAGGAACAAACTATATAGAATTTGATGTCATCACACATATGTCTTGTGCTCTCCACGAACCCCTCCCCACCCTTCCGTATCGGGATTGGTGTTCATAATCGAGTTCCACCTGGGTGACCAGATTGGATGGCATTTCACCTTTTGGGCTGCACTATTGATAGAATATTAAGCAAATTTTTTAAAGAAATTTGGGCTACATTTTTGTTGACCAATGCGGTTTTTGAGCTACACAGACCAATAATCCAAGTGTATTTTTATGCACTGATTTCAATTTAATGTTGTTATTGATATTTACTGCTCCGCTGCCTTGTGAAGTACTGAAGTGTTCCAATGCCAAAGTTCTACCAGCCAAATAATGACTCTAGTGTTAACATTAAACAGCTATTGATATTTATTTAGGCTGATATACTAGTGTGTACATATTTTGAACTCATCATAATGCTACCAGACGAATCAAAATCGGGTTTCCTGTTCTTTTGCGTTACAAACTTATCTATAATTAGAAATTGTCACAACAGCACACAGAACAAAACAATCAGCAGAGGCATTTACATTAAAATCAACTGCAAGTGAGAACTGAACTGAGTAACAAAACAGCGGCGGAGTTCAAGTAAGGCCAACAACTAGTCTTGGCTAAAATACGAATGTGCGATAGCCGGTAGCAGTATGGCTTTTATAGACAGTTCAAAGCTATCGTTGGTCTTGCTGATTATCAATAGTGCGTCATATGATCGAAAATCAAAATATCTTTCAATTTTACTACACTCCAACTAGGTCTTGTGTGTTTCATTTAGATGACTTTTTTTTTGGGGGGGGGGGGGGGCGTGCCTGCATGCCCTGGACCCCCCTACCTGCCCTTGTGCAGCTTTTGGACAAACTAAATAATATGGATTGTCAGGCGTTATTATTGTCGAGACAGAGGTGAGCTGGCGGCCGGCAGCAGCAGACGATAATATGAAATGACACGCTGATCTGCGCAAATGTATCCAAACACAGTGATCATTGTATCGAGTACAAAACGGTGAAGATACATTGTGTAACTGCGGCAGCAGGCTAAGTGTAAGTGGAAATTACTAAATGAAATAGTAAGTGAGAACTACTAAATGATTACATTTAAGAAGTGTTCTTGACCGTGAGTAATAACTGTAATAGGAATTGCATTACTGACCCCGGCTGCCGAACTTCCCCAGATGGCGCCTCCTGGCCATCAATGCCATGTGATCATTTAATTTTTTTTCCATTGGCAGAATGCCGTCTCCAGCAAAAATACATCGTCCTTACATTCTAAAGCCATGATTTCACCAACATTGACCACTTTCCAGACTAAACTAATACATTACAACAATATTTAAACAAAATAAATATTATAAACATTCAGTCACACTCAGACCCTTTACAATAAATGTAAATAAAGGTTTGCCCATTAACAAATAAGCCAGTATTCTTCTGCAAAGGTATTCACAATAAATGACTACAGATTGTCGTCAGATGTAGTTTAAACAATTATTGAGACCTGCTTGGCAGAAGCGTCTTTTGGCACTCTTTTACAAAGATAGTGTCTGGCCACTTTTTAAGCCGAAGGGGGTAGCCCCGCAGCCTGAGGCATCATGTCATGGTCCATGCGGCTTCCGCCGTTGGAGGTTAGAGTCCTCCCCTGGGAATGGGTGTGTATGTCGTTCTTAGCGTAAGTTAAAGTTAGATTAAATAGTGTGTAAGCTTAGGGACAGATGACCTCAGCATTTTGGTCCCATAAGACGTTACCACAAATTTCCAATTTTTAAATTACCATGGTTTTGTATTATCAGTTGTAATTAATATTTAAATAAAGTTATTGACAAACTAGTAAACTGCTCATTAAAGAAATACACAATTATGACAAAATGTAATGTATTCATGCTGTATTAATTTTGTGTGTAATTGTGGAGGATATGACGTTCTTACAAACTTTCGCATAACCAAAAGATATAACAACATAATAAATCAGGAAATTAAATGGATACAGGTAGGTAGCTTTCAGAAATAATAGCTATAGTGCAATGCTATCATCTGAGATACTGTATCCTGAAATCACATGAAGCATTTAAAAGTTGTTAATTCAGAGATTCATTGTGAAAATGTTTATTTGCTGTGAAATATTAACTTCTGTAGTTTTAAAGATTTTGAAATATTGTTGTGTCACTGGATGTACCTCATTTTTTCTGGAATCACATATGTATTGAGATCTGCTTTAATACTTGATTGCGAATTATTATAGATTCTTGAAGAGCTGTAAAAACCCATCTTCCAACTTATCTGACACTCCACCATTTTTGGAGCATTATCTGTCCTCTTAAGCATCAAAATTTCTCATACCGGGATTGTTGCCATTTGGAGCCACATAGCTAGTCTGTGCACCTGGCTGGCCAGAACCGGTCACATGCCACACTGTCGATGGCATGCCTCGAGTCCTGAGTAGCAAGGAACGTATTTGCAGAAACAGAAGAATTGATTAATGTCTAATATAAATTTAAATGTTAGGATGTCTTTTCTGAAGGTATTTGCCTTGAGTATAGCCTTGTGCAGAAGTGAAACATAGACAAGGCTGAAGATTGAGTGGGTAGATCGAGTAACTATTGAGTGGGTGCTGAAGCAAATTGGGGAAAAAAGTAATTTGTGACGCACCTTAACCAAGAGAAGGGAGTGGTTGGTAGGACTTATCCTGAGGCATCAAGGAATCATCAGTTTGGTAATGGGGGCGAAGTATGAGAAGTAAAAATTGTAGAGGGAGACAGTAAGCAGGTTCAAGTAGATGGGGGTTGTAGTAGTCATTCAGAGGTGAAGAGATTTCCACTGTATAGACTAGCTGGGAGAGTGGCATCAAACCAATCTTTGAACTGTAACCAACGACCACTACCACTACCACCATGACTACCCCTGCTGCTGCTGCTGCTACTACTACTACTACTACTACTACTACTACATGTTCTGTGTCCATTGGGTCTGTGTAAGCACTTCTTGATTCATACTTGTTTGATAAGTTTTAAATCAACATTATGTTGCAACCTTTGTGATGTGTGCATGTAACTCTGCTCATACAACTCAGCCTGAGGAGATGATGTCAGCAGTTATGAGATTTCCTTATATGCCACAGATCTCATTACAATATCAAGCACACTGAGTCACATGACTCTTGACTCATGCAGTGCAAGTGAAAGTGACAAGTGACAAGCAGGATATGGCCACAGTGACAGGCCATTGGTATCTTCAAAATTTGACAGTTTCATGGGTCAAAGAAGGGAATAACATTAAATCCTCTTATTGACATATACAGTAGAAGCTCCTGTGTTTGAACTTACTTGCAGTAAGTGTTCTCATACAATATATATTCTAACATCACTACCCCATCAAAATATATTAAAAATAATAATTTTGCATGAATTATTTGTTGGCTGAATATTGTCAGTTATCTGTAATTGTTCTACTTTGTGGGAGATTCAGGTATGATATTTGTTTTCACCCCCCCTGTCTTGCAGTTTTCTCTTTACTTCCACAGAATTTTTGCTTTCCTCTTCGACACTGGCCATCAGATCCTATCTTCTTTTCTTGCCCCCCCCCCCCCCCCCATCCTGAGTTACAGCAGATGAGAGGTGTCTCAAAATGTGGTATATCCACTTTTCCTATTGATGATGAGTTTTATTTTTTCCCTAACTTTTACCAACTACTCCTTGTTCCTCACCTAGCCTTACATGCTCTCATCCTCTAGTTTCCACCCAATATAAGTTTGCAGTGCTTTAGAATTCTTTCCACATATTATTGCAATACCCGGATCTCTGCGCCATATAAATCTGTCCCCATGTGTAGCATCTGGCCAATCTTACTCTCAATTGCAATTTCCTCTTTGTGTTGAATGCTTCATCGGCTATTGCCTGTTTTCCATCATATGTCCATGACACAATTTAGGACCACTGTTATAATATTTCTCAAGTACTTGAATTTTGCAATCTGGATATAATGCTACACAGTCGATACATTTTAGTACCACATGCCTTTGGTGGAGGCAGCAATATTTAAGAATAAAACTTCAATACTTAGCTTTGGTTGTGAGATTATTTAGGTATTGGTATCACTAAAAAGGTTACACTATTTCTCACAATTCACACTTAAGTGCACTGATTAATGATTATCAGTTTTTGAATGTAGTTGCCTGAGCTGATTGAGGTGGGGAGATGGTAAAGAAGGACACAAGAAGCAAGGAGGGCATAGCGATATAGTGCAAGGCAGGAGTTGACAGACAGATTACTCAGTGCCTACACAAATTCTGAGGGGGATAGATGAAAAAAAAAAGATACTGAAATGGGGTGAAAGGTAGGAAAAAAAGAGAGGAAGGTGGAGGTGGAGAGGGAGATAGGGCTGTATGTAGTTTTTGTAAGGTTATGTGCCAGATCGTTGGTAGACATGTACTTCGTTTTTTAAATGATCCTCCTGCTTATGTTTTTTTAAGAATTTCTATTTGTTTTTGTGCTGTTTGAGTATCCTGGCATAGAATCACAAAGCCATCTCCAAAAGCTAAGCAGCCTGTCCTAGTAACGGTTCATGCTAATTTGATGTGTTTGTCAATTTTAAGCTCTTATTTTAGTTTCCAGCTGTATTATATTACTTTTTCTAAGACACATAATCTTAATTCACTCCTGTTTTAGTGTCAAAATGTGCCAAAATTTTTCACATGAGTTTTACTATAGATTTTACACCATTTACTGTTTAACTAATAGTTGCAGTAGTTTTGAGATCCAGACCCGTTCTTTCAGGCTTTTGAAGAGATATTTATGGGCTACTGAGTCATAAACTGTTTTAAATTCTTCAAAGATACGAACTACTTTCCAGTTGCACATTTTTTGATGTCTTAGAATATTTTAGAATTATAGTTTCCTCTGGGCAAGATCTGTTTGGTCTTAAACCTGCTAGATATTTGCCAATTTTGCCTTCAAATTGTGCTGGGTCCAGGAGACAGTGAGATAGAATATTGCATTGGATAGGAAGTAACATGAGTTCTGCCATCTTCTTATGCAGTGAATGTATCAATGCAGTTTTTCTGTCATTATTATTATTATTATTATTATTATTATTATTATAGGGGCTTTTAATTCTATTTCAGGAGCTCAAAAATGAAATGGAGTCAACAAGCAGTGAACCAGAAAGGTATTGTACAGTTTCTTGTATCTCTTGTTTTGTACTTTGTGCATGAGTTGTGTGCAGCTTCACTTTTAAGTAGCTCAGCAGAATCTCTGGCTATACATACATATGCACAGTATACTGCATGCTGTTGATTGGTGTCTGTAATGTTGACATGTCCATTTTGCTGTCTCACAGCCAAAGTCTCTTGTTCCACGAATAACATGCATACTTATCGTTAGTTAATATCTACATTGTTAGGGAAATACCACACGTTGAAATACTCACGTGTACCTTTGATAAAATTGTTCATCTATTGAGACCAGAAGCAGCATATGAAAATATAGCCTCACTTTTCGCAGTATTACATTTGTAAGATAACATTAATTGTTATGTTTTAACAATAATTTCAGTCCTATACTATCTTGCTTGATAGATGCATTTTTGCAACATTTATGTCACGATATACACACTGCTGTTAGAAAACTGATGAATGTAGCCCTCAGCCACTCATGAAATATTATCATTTAGCATATTCTTTCTCTTCCATTGGTGTTCTCATGAAAACATCAAATCCACACGTGCTCACCTCTTCCAGAAACTGCCTCAGGTTGTGTAATGAAGATGTACAACATGACACAAATGCTCAAATGTAAAATAATGTTTATATTATTAGTCACCCAAATATTTTAGATGGAACACACCTATTTTATGCATCAATATAATATCCTTCGTGATTGTGATATTTTAGAACCAACTTTATTGCTCAGGAGATCAAGCCACCGACATGCCCTAAAACTCACTACCCTTTAACTGTAGCTCCTCCTTTCTACAGTTACATACAGAGAGAGCACAATGTCCATATGAGTTGTTGGCAATGACATTCTGTTACACGTATGTTCCAGCAGTAGTTTTTCAGATTTTGAAAAAAAAAAAAAAACCTAAAATTAATTATGTACAGTCCTCTTGGTACGAAACAGTCAATAGGGTTATCCCACCCTGCAATAGCAGATGGTAAATCAGATGCATGATTCTTATTGCATAGTGATATAGACCATTGTTCAGATAAATACACTGGTGAGCCAAAACATTTTTGTCACTGTCCACTGCAGAAATACCTACCACCTGGTGACATTAGAGGGACATTATGCAGAATTTGCAATATGCACTGTTGCCCAGGACTATGTGTGTAAATGGTAAATAATAAGTAACGCCTGACCTATGGAGCGCTGGAAAAGCATAACTGTGGGTGCCTCTTGTTGGGAAGTTGGTGTAGTGTTAGTTTGTCGTACCAAGGGTCCTGTGTTTGAGCCCTGGTCATACCAGAATTTTGTACTGTAATGTGTGTGAAATGATTTATGGGACAACATGTTCCTGGTATGTAGAAAGACTTTTTGGAGTTTATAGCAATGTTCTATTGGCAGTCCGCTTTTGCTTTGCTTATTTGAAAGTTATGAACCTATAGAGGACACTTGTAGTTTCACTGAATAAACATAAACCATCAGAATGGAAGAATATGGATTGCTATGATATTTTTTGTTGAATTGTTACCTAGTGATGATTGTGTACATACAACAACGGAAATAACTGAAGAAGAGAGTGTGCAGCATCCCTACTGTATATAATTGACCAGTAGAAGGCGTCGAAAGTCAACAATGAGGAAACATTAGACATTGACGAGCACACACCAGATGGAGAGGAATCGTTTGTTTGTGACCAAGTGTATGGACAAGAGTCAAGGTCTTCGGTATCGTCACCAGAAGAGTCCTCAAGTGATGGAAGTGATGAATTTATGACGAAAGGAGAAAACGATAGTCTTCTATTCCAGAAAAGAGAAAATCAGAATGCTCAGATATTGGCTGAACATTAAAAAGCAGCCTAAGTCAACCCAAACATTGGCACACCGCACGATGTCTACAGTTAAAACAGGTTGCACACTAGATTTTCTGCACGATGTACATTGTATCAATGGGAACAACAGTATGGAAGTGAAGAATTAATGTGTTGAAAGAGAAGCGCAAACATGTTACATTGCATGCCATAGCGACCTTCAAACAGCGTCCCCAGGAGGTTAGATGTGACTACAATGTAGGCATCAAATTATGGACAAAAACGAAAGCAAAACAGTTAAACTTCCCAATCTTTGATGCAAGTGACAGTTGGATCTTGTGCTGGAAGCGTAAAAACTGTATTGTAAGCCATAAAGTCAAATCTTTTGTTACAGTGAAAATGTACCAGAACAGAAACAACACTAGAAACGGCAGAGGACTGGCAACAGACGACTCTTGCTAACATAACATGTCACACACATGCAGATATGTATCTAAAACGCCAAAGAAATTGAATTCAATAAGGACATGACTGTGGGTCGCACATTTGGTGCTAGAGATTCTAGACTAGCTTCACTGCCTCTGGATTACAGGGTCTTGTGCTCAATTCCCGGCCGGGTTGGAAATTTTCTCTGCTCAGGGACTGGGTGTTTGTGTTGTCCTCTTCTTATCATCATCATCATCATCATCATCATCATCATCATCATCACTATCACTTGTAACAGTGGCTAGATTGGACTGTGTAAAAAATTGGACAGTAACAATGGGACTGTGTAAAAATTGGGACTTTGTACAGGCACTGATGACTGCGCAGTTGAGCGCCCCACAATCCAAATACCGTCATCTCATGACAGCCCATACACACACTAATATTACATTGCCTTCACAGACAGGTAACTTAATCCATAGCTGTTTGTAAGTCCTTCAAGAGTATCGTATGTGTCAGTCCATGTTCCCAGCACCAAATTTATTCGTCGATTCTCACTCCTCCAGCAAAATGAATTGTTCAGATCACTTCTACAGGAAGTGGAAGTAAACAAGTCAGTGAAGAGAAACTTCTGCTAACACTGGATTCCTACACGCCCCACAAGGACGCCTGTGGTTTTTGTGGCTTGTACGTACAAAATAATTTACTAGAAGACAAAATCATAATTCACTTAATTTCAGCAAATACAAACTCCATTCATCAACCACTTGATCTTCATTTCTTCAGAATGTTCCAGCATATGATTCATAAAACCTCTGATGCTACGCTAGGTTCTTTAGAAGAGATTAATGTGCAACGGAATAATTTTCTTAAGCTACAGTCCCTCACATACAGTAGGTTGTCTTGCGCATTTCTGAAATTCCCACCGTAATGGCTGCGTAGATGAATGCAAACTCTTTAAAAGGTCGACATAGTTCTGTTGCAGACGCATTTGCAATTTACAGGTTGGATGCGCAAATGTGGGATTCATCAAGTGTGTTTGGTGTACAAAAGTAATTCGCTTCACACACTTCTTCGTACGCAACCACTATTGTGAAACCTTTATTCCTAAATGTACGACACTGCGTATGTGGTGGTGTGCTGATTCTTGAACATTTGTTTTCGTTGTTAGTATTATTATTACTAGCAAACCCGTTAGTGCCTCCCAATTGCTAAATGCGTATGTATGTACATCGTAATCTCCTTCTTCATTCCCTTCTCTAGCCCTGCCCTCCTCCCCCTCCTTTTGTACATCTCCTCTTTCTGACCCCACTCCCCCCCCCCCCCCCCCCCCCCCCACTCTGTCCGGCAAGATGTTGCACGGATTGGGAATCTCAGAGCCGAATTGACCCCTACACGATGCATTTTATTGAGAAACTGAACGAAAATGTCAATAAGATCGGAATACTTTGAATAAATGGGTTTGAACACAGGTCCCAGCTTCTGAATCAGCAGCATAAAACAGCATACCGCACACTGATGACAGCAGTTAATGACGGATACCCTACATCTCTTATCCCAAACTCCCTCATCTCTCTGCTCACATCCTCCTCCCCCTTCTTTATATCCGTTTCTTCCCCCCTTCTCTGTCCATTTCCTCTTCCTCTTCTACTTCCCTCCTCTCTCTTGTCGTATTCCCTGTTATTGCAAACTGAACCTTGATTGGAAAAGAAGTCAAAAACAGAACAATTTCAGTAAGATCATGAATTTATTGGTGTTTTTTAATGTGTTCATCGCAACGCTTGGTAATGAACGTTTTTCTTTGTTTCTCTTCTAGAGAGAAAACGAATAGCTCCGGTGTTTTTCCGACTCTCGAGCATGCCACATACAACTGTACATCAAAGAGGGGGGGGGGGAGGGGGGGCAACCGCAATTGAGGCTTAATCCACACACTTCCAACGTCTGGCCTTGCAATTTTTAAGCAAGAAATCTGACATCACGGAACTTTCCGTAGATACCTTTGTTCTGCCACTGTCTTGTTTGAACCAGTCTGTAGAGACTCCTATGTCCCGCCCCCCCTCCCCCCCCCCCCCCTCCCTCCAAAAAGCGTGTCTTATGACACTCTGACATCGTGGAACTTCCTGTGAATGGAGCATTCTGATTGATTCTTACTGAATTTACCCTACAAATTGCTGCTGATGGCGTAGGATCTCTATGTGCCACTTTCTACAAACGGACAAATTGCAAGAATTCCAGCGGAAAACTATTCTTTACAGATCGAAAACTGCAAAAGCGGTCTACAGATCATGAAGTATGGAAACTATCGCCAAAGACATTTCGTCAGTTACACTGCTCTGCTAACAGTCGAGCAAAGTTTGAATTTTTTGGTGTGAAACCGGTCTCCAGCCAAGCGAAATCACCACAAACGATTGTACCACCATACCATATCGTTGTAGTAAATACAATTTGTATCCTGCGCCACACAAAATCATCACTTGTACATCCTGCATGTAGCTGTCAACCACCAGACACTCATACCGTGAAGATGCACAGATCACAAAAGCACAAGCACATGCACTGTGTACAGTTGCAGCACTCGATATCCCATGCGAGATCAATCGGTCATCCACCACGGCCAGCTGTCACAAGGCAGCTGCCCCCACACACGCTGGCCTGAAGCGGAGTCAGAGCATCCCTTTCGACAGTGACCACTCTGCAGACTGGTATAAGAAGGCTGGGCTCGTTACCCCAGCAGAAAGGTGTCCACAAGTGGTACGGTTTTCGGTCTGGCGTACTTGCTGCCATCATTTCTGCAGGAAGTTGCGACTGTCTCCAGGCTCTGGGATTATGAGAACATTTACTTTCCGAGTTCTGTCGATGATAAATGCCTTATCAATTATGAATTTCTTTACCAATCTCTAACCATCAGTTGCAATATGCAATTTTACACACCAAAAATAACGTATTTGTGACACTTTTATGCTGAAATCATTGAGTAGCATATGAAAATTTCCAAAATTTCATGTATTTTCACATGGTTTTCTAGAATATTGTACCATTTGCGCACCTATTCTCGATATTAACCACACAGCGTATGCTACCAATCGCTTGCACAGTGTATTTCTGAAGATAAAGTGTGGAAATTGTCTAGAAAGCTGAAACTTTAGCGAGATCATTATGTGGGACATGCTGCAAAGATTTTTACGTGAAAACTCGAAAATAGTGGACACTGGTAGTCTTCCACCTGTGCTTCACCATCTCGATACAAACAAAACATCTCAATCTATGTTCTATCAACCAAATAAAGACGGGAAATGTGTAGAATGGTAGTACCAGCAGTCAACCGGCCAATTCACATGGGAGGGAATAATTGTCCACCGCTAGCATCTCCATATTGAGTCTTCTCAAATTTCAACACAAAAGACGGAGAATAGTCGCAACACAATTGACCATGAATGCTGCCCTAAACATACTGAGTATTAGTTCGCTACGCAACTGGACAGAGGGCGACATGGTTAGGTTAACTGCATCCCCATTCCCTGACTGAGTGGTTTGAGAAGCCCAGTGGTGTGGTGGACCGCACCTTCAGCCAGAAATGTCCATTCATTCTGACCGCTGGCTACGTCCGCCACATGCCCCGCACGTTGAACAGTGTCGTCCTAGGAAATCTATCACATATTTATCAGTTAAATTACATTAAATATTACAATTGCAACACCAATCTGGTGACATTCGACAGTTATCGAGTTACTGGAAATACGTGTTACGGTCAGGATAGGGTTGGAAGACGAATCAATTCATTATATGTCCGAGGCGATGTCTGAAGGTGGATTCACTGGCGGTATGTTCGTAGTATGGTCTGGGGGCACACACGCATACAGAAAAATAGCACAGTTGGGCCAGCTGTTGACAACTGTTCTACATTTACAACAAATTTTAGAATACATGTCGAGAACTAATGTCATGATCACTTGAGCAGAAGCGACATAAGATCGGTAAAATTACGAAAATGGATGGAAAATACATATAAATTAAGGGAATATACGCCAAAATGTGGGGAAATGACAGAGTGCTTACAGGTCTGCCGGGTCCAGAAAATTCTTTTACATGGAAACGAGGATGTGATGGGAAGAGGAATACGAGGAAAAGGTGACATGGAACCACTGGAACCAGGCAAACAATCATGTTTCGTGGACAGCGATAGACTGTTAAACATAGCAGGTAGAAGAGGTCGACAGTCTTAAATTCCTGGGATTACAACTTGATAATAAGTTCAGTTGGGAGGAGCACACCACAGAACTGCAGAAGCTCCTTAACAAATCTGTATTTGCAATTCGAGTGTTAGCAGACATAGGCGACATAAAAATGAAAAAGCTTGCATACTTTGCCTACTTTCATTCCATAATGTCATATGGTATAATATTTTGGGGTAACTCTTCAACTCAAACAAAAGTTTTCAGAGTCCAAAAGCGTGTAATACGTGTTATTTGTGGAGTAAATTCATGGACGTCCTGTAGAAACCTCTTCAAAGAACTGGGTATACTAACTACTGCCTCTCAGTATATTTACTCCTTAATGAAATTTGTACTAAATAATATATCTCTTTTTCCAACAAACAGCTCAGTTCATACATACAATACCAGGAACAAAAATGATCTGCACAAGGACTTAAAAGCACTTAACTTTAGTTCAAAAAGGGATCCACTACTCAGGAACACTCATCTTCAATAATTTGCCAGCAAACATAGAAAATGATGTAATGGTAGACTGATGATGCATTCTAAAGAGAGAGAGAGAGAGAGAGAGAGAGAGAGAGAGAGAGAGAGAGATGTTGGGGCAAGTCATTTATCACACATTTAACCTTTTTTCCCCCCATTGTTTTCTTGGGGTGTATCAGTTGTGTGGTATAACCTGAATTCGACTTGTATACAGTTGCATGTTATGTGTGCGACTTAGTGCTGTATACCTGCAATGGTTAACAGCAAACTTTTCTGTACCGCAGTCAGCAGAGGATTTCAAATGCATGTGTGATGAATCATGTCCACCAAACTGATCGAAAACCTATTTTGGCATCCTCCTCTAGATGAAAAGATGAATTTCCTGCAATTTTTTTTTCAGGGTGAGGGAGAGGAGGGGTGGGGCAGGGATTTCTCCTGTGGGGTGGCTGGAGAAGGGAACACACGCCAGCCGGGCAAAACCCATGACATAATCAGCAGATAGGGCAATTAACTGACTAATTTGATTAATTTGCATAAATAATTTGTTATCAGTTTGATATCAAGGGTGTCCCTGCACCACCATTACTCCACCACTTATGATATGTGACTAATGCAAATAACATCATTTGCAGTGATTCGTAACATGGTTTCTACAAAAGGAATGTCTAGAGCACAATAATTCGCAGCAGTAACAAAAAGAAGACACTAGATTTGTCAGTCTATACAAGGACAATTGGAGGTATGAAATAGCGAATAGCAGGACTGTTTACTAAAATTTTATTGAAACGCACAGACATTTTCTGAAGAGTAACAGTCATCTTCAACAACAAGAAATAGGTAATAAGCAGCAAAAAACATGTCCTGCTTTAGAAAGAGAATATATATCTGTACCATAATGTGAAGATTATATTTAAAAAAAAAAAAAAAAAAAAAAAAAAAAAAAAAAAAATGGAATGAGAGGGCCGAGTGAAGTGCAAACAGTGTGAAATTTTTAGATTCTTCATAAAACAGTTGCGTGTCATAGTGCTAATTAGTGCTATGAACAGTCAGCAACTGAAATACGAGGATGTTTTGAAAAGTCTGTAGAATCACCGCCAGATGTCAGTGTCACCACAATGAGGTTCCTGTGTAATAAGTCATACTTGAAGAGCAAACGCGTGATGTGTCAGTGCTTATGGTGGAGATGTTGGGTGCAGACGTCTCTCTGTTGTTGTTCGCTTGTAGTGATTTGTGAAGATAGAAAAAAAATCGAGTTTCGAGCACTGATTAAGTACTTCAGAAAGAAAGAAATTCATGCCAATTTTCAGAACGTGCTGGTGGAGGCTGCTGCTTCGTATTCAACTGTTGTCAAGTAAACAACCCAGTTTAAATTTGGTCGGGATATCGTAGGTGGTGATCCACGTAGCGGTCAGTGAAGATGTGCCACTACCTCAGAAATTATTGAAGAAGCGTATAAAATGGTAATGGAAGGTTGGCAACTGGAAGTACGAGAATTTGCTGAAGCTGCAGGGATATAAATTGAATGGGCATATCACATTTTAATAGTGGAGCTGGATATAGATGGATGTCACAACTCTTGACGCATAATCAAAAAGCATCAGAATGGAGAAGTCTGAACAATTTTTTATCCGTTTTCAGAGCAACCAACAAGATTTTTTACGCTGGTTTGTGGCCGCAAATAAATCTTGGGTCTCCACTGTACGCCAAAGACAAAACAAGTCAAAGCGGTGGAACCACGTTGATTCACCACCACCTCCAACACCACCACCACAAAAGGAAGCAGTCAACACAGTCGGCCGGAAATATCGTAGCGTCAGTCTTCCCTCTGGTTAAGCAGTTATGCAACAATACACTGTTGATCTTCGAGACCAACCAACTACGGCAAAAAATATGTGGAAAAAGGCCAGGTTTGGTAAGGAAGCAAGTCGTCTTTCATCAAGATAGTACACGCCAACACCAAAGTGCTATTGCCATGACAAAAATACGTGAACTGGGATACAAATTATTGCCACACCCGCCTTTCTTTCCTGATTTGGCTCCGTCAGACTTCTGTCTCGCCGCAGGGTCTCAAATTATCGTCGGTAGACTGAGAAATCAAGAACTGACGGCCTGCAGTTGATGGGTATTATGCAGGCCTGGAGAAATCTGACATTAGAGATGGGATCCAAGTATTGAAACACAGCTGAACCAAGTGGATTAGTGTACAGGGAGACTACATTGAAGGTTTGACTGAGATAATTCCTTTCTGTTACATTCCGAGAGCTTTTCAAACTACACTCCTATAATATGCTTCTTATTTATGAAATACTGTGTTCATATTCTCTTATTTTAAGCGGGAAAAGTTACATTTATATGAAATTTCCAGAGTATTCATTCATGAAGACATTGTAGCGTATTTCATTCATATTTGTGGCTCTGTTTGCATTTATTCTACAATTATGCAGGCACTTTGATATTTTATTAACACTTGGGGTACACAATACAGTCTAAGACACAGGAAACGACATACTGCGAAGGAGTTATGCAAATTGGTCACAAATTGATATTCATACAGGTATCGGCCTAAAATGCAAAATTGTAAACTTTGGCAGCCAGTGGATGAATGTGTGATACTGCAACGTAATTTCACCACATAGCTGGAAAGGATTGTAAACAGGGAACGTGTTGATACTGAGACGTAAAGTATTTCATTCCATGTAGTTGGACAGTACCTATGCCTCGCAGACAGGTGTGTTTACGATATATACAGGTATCAGCATTTGAGAGAGTATGCGTAGATGGGCTCAAAAAAAGTCTATTGGAGTAACTGCCGAATAGCTCGACATTTGAGTAGCAGCGATGCCACTGTGTGACAATGTTGGCTGGACTGGGTGAACCATAGCGTGAAGAAGGAAACAGACGACCTAGAGAGACGACAGAACGTGAGGGCCAAGCAGTCGTCAGAGAGGCGCACAGAGCCCTGGATTCATGATTATCATCGATCGGCTGGTCCTTCAGTGACCACAAGGGCATTAATAGGCAGCTCACAGAAAGAGAGCCCTTGCACCCATTTCAGTGGTGTCAGGCACATTCGGCCTGTAATCTCATTGACCGGAGTAGAATTTTCCTCAGTGAAATGATAAATCATGCTTCAAACTGAGCGCCGATGACCAGCAAAGACGTGTCTGGAGACGCCCCAGACAGCGATGGGATACCAACTGTCGCCTGCCATACAGTCTGACAAACGGCAGTGATGGCCTGGTGTGCCATTCCATTTCATAACAAGATTCCTCTGGGTGTCGTCTGTGGCACCCTTACAGCACAGCAACATGTCAACGATATTCTACACCCGGTTTTGTTGCCCTTGATACCAAGCCAGGCTGGGATTACATTTCAGCAAAAGAATGCCCGACTCGTTATCTACATGCCCGCCAAACCCTACCTAGGCCAGTGGATCTTTCCCCAATTCAGAATGTTTGGAGCAGTTGGGCAGGGCTCTCCAATCAGCTCGGTATTTTGACGATTTTACACGCCAGTTGGACAGAATTTGGCACAATGTCCCTGTGGAGGACGTCCAACAACTCTGTCAATCGATGTGGAGTCAAATAACTGCTCGTATGAGGACCAAAGACGGACCAATGTATAATTGACCTGCTCAGTGTGTGAAACTTTTTCTCTTGAATAAATAATTCAGTTTTTCTGAAACTGTAACCATTTGTTTGTCTGTACAATCAGTTCCACAAGAAAGAGCACGCCATAATTTTAAATATAACATCCACAGCGACATCTCTGGTATTAGCCTCGAATCTGTAATCAGTGTGCTTTAGCACATTGTATAGATAAACAGTGTGAAAGCTCAATATTTTGCCGGCTGTAGTTTAAAATGAGGCCAAAATATCTGAAGTGTCACAGGGCAGTGTTCCTTATAAATCATCCAAAGGGACCAAAGTTTCTATATGGGGCTGCTGCTAAAATTTTTAGAAAGTCAATGACGTTCGTATCGAAGTGGGTCAAACGATATTTAAAGGCTGGAAACACGGATGATTTACTAGAGAGAGGCCTATGGTGCCAAGCTACAATCGATAATGGCGGCGATTGGATTAACTATTAGGTAATTGTGTAATTAGTACACGTTCTTGTGGAACTGACTGTACGTCACATCTGGTTTCCGTCCCATTCGGATAATTCCATCGTGGTTTATCGGTTTTTTTCTCTTAGAATCTATAATAGGTGTTTCGTAAATTAATTAGAAAAAGAAGTAAAACCTGATAAAAATTTTACAATACCTATGACATTAAATGACAAATAACTTTGTTGTTGCTAGGGCTGCTGGTATTTCTGTATTTATCAGATGTTAACATATTTCACATCAGTGACTGCGGTGGCTGTATGTCTTAGACTATGGTTTCACTTTGCAGTAACACCAGTGTCCATGAATTTGCCTACATTCAGCACCTGAGAATACTCTAGCATATGGAAATGAGCATTTGGTGCCATTGGCCAGGAGGCCTCTTACGGGGCAGGTCCAGCCACCTTGGTGTAGGTCTTATTACACTACTGGCCATTAAAATTGCTGCACCAAGAAGAAATGCAGATGATAAACGGGTATTCATTGGACAAATATATTATACTATAACTGACTTGTGATTGCATTTTCACTCAATTTTGGTGCATAGATCCTGAGAAATCAGTCCCCAAAACAACCACCTGTGGCCGTAATAACGGCCTTGATACGCCTGGGCATTGAGTCAAATAGAGCTTGGATGGCGTGTACAGGTACAGCTGCCCATGCAGCTTCAACAAGATACAACAGTTCATCAAGAGTATTGACTGTCGTTTTGTGACGAGCCAGTTGCTCGTCCACCATTGACCAGACGTTTTAAATTGGTGAGAGATCTGGAGAATGTGCTGGCCAGGGCAGCAGTCGAACAATTTCTGTATCCAGAAAGGCCCGCACAGGACCTGCAACATGCCGTCCTACATTATCCTGCTCAAATGTAGGGTTTCGCAGGGATCGAATGAAGGGTAGAGCCACGGGTCGTAACACATCTGAAATGTAACGTCCACTGTTCAAAGTGCCGTCAAGGAGCTTTAGCAACACCTGCTCCTAATACACCTATTCTAACCAAGCTGTTGTGTGCTATGGATCTAAGAACTAAAACGAAATCAGCAAATTATTGTTAAAAGTGTGGTAGAGATCTACTCAATGGAAGACAACTCCTGTTGAACATCTCAGATGCTAGGCAATGTTCAGCAAATATTCAAAACAAGGCACTTTCAGCCATCGTGGGAAGTAATGCTTTTTCATTGGTCATGGGCTTTACCTTTAACAGGCTGGAAACTGGTTAATGTATTCCAGTGAATGTGTTCACCAAAAGGAGCTACAGATCACACCCTATTTGTGTGAGCTATATGTACACAGTTTGACTCAGTAGAAGCCAGTCATTATGAATAAGATTTTTTAAAATATAGTCAGAAATAGAGAGACCTGGGAAGTATGTGATCAGTTAGCAAACTGGATTTAAGATAAAGGCTCAAACAGACTGTGTAATCCACACATTTTCGAACAAAAGATGAAAACATTTATATTACAAAGTAGTGTATCAGCAATCCTGATTAAACATAAAATATTTCTTGTGACATATCTAATATTGTAGTTCAAATTGTAATAATTCGTTTGTAGTGAAAAGTATTATAGATAATTTGTTTGAGATGCTAATTAAAGTATTTAGTGTTGGCTCATTTAGATTTCATAAAATGTAATAGCCAGAAATGAACCCACTTTGCACTGACCAGGATGGTAACCAATGGTATATGGGTCCAAGTAGCTGTTCCAGTTGATAGAAACAATAAACACATTTTAGTAAAATCAGTGGCACACCACTTCTAAAGCTATATTCAGATTTGTATAGAAATGATAAAACCGGGTTTGTAGTTTAAGCACTGGGCGATAATTTGTGAACTAATGTATCAACCAGTCAACAATTAAAGGCAGTAATGGGGATGTACACAACACAGACAGCATCGAATTATTTTTTTAAACTGTAGAGTGTTGGTTGGTATTTTAATTGTTGAATGTCTTTGTAAGAGATTAACTGCGCCAAATTTGACGCAAATCCTAGTTGGACCATTTTCTACACACATTGTGTCATGTTAATAGTTTTCTTCTATGAATTCCCATAGTCACCACAGACTTTTCTTAATGCAATATCTGATACATGGTCCATCACCGTGTAAAAGATTTTATTGTCCTCAACCAAGGTGGCATCATTTATACCAGTCTAAGGAGTTTGAAATATCCTAAGGAAGGTTGCTCATTTGCTTGTTTGACCATTGACTTCTGGGTGCTAGGATGGCTATGAAAATAACGATGCATCGTATTTTTGTGTAATTTTCTTTTCTATATTACTGTTATATTTTCTGACACAGTTCCACTTTCCTGCAGCACTCTCTTCATTGCATTGGAAGACACCAATGCTACTGATGACGCTGGTGAATGCCCCTACACCTGTGGCTTTTGCAACAAGACATTCACGCAAAGAAAATCTCTGAAGCTACATTTAGAGACGCACACCGTAGAACTCCCCTACAGCTGTGGCATTTGCAACAGGAGATTCAAATCAGATAAGCGTCTAAAGAGGCATTCAAGACTCCACACTGGCGAACGCCCGTACAGTTGTGGTGTTTGCAGCAAGTCATTCATGCGAAGTGATTTTCTGAAGAATCATTTGCGAGTTCATACTGGCACTTACTATGGTGATAACGCTGATGAACGCCCCTACACCTGCTGCATTTGCAACAAGACATTCATGAAAAGAAATCCACTGAAGAAACATTTAAAGAGGCACACTATCGAATGCCTTTACACCTGCGACGTTTGCAACAAGACATTCGCGAAAAGAAGGTCTCTGAAGCAACATTTAAGGCTGCACACTAGCGAACACACCTACAGCTACAATGTTTTCAACAAAACATCCGTGCAAAGTGGTAATCAGAAACGACATCTAATGCAGCACACAGGCAAACGCCCCTACAGGTGGTGTGTGCAACAAAACAGTCATCTGAATTGATCTTCTGAAGAAAAATTCACAGCTGCATACTGGCAAATGTGCCTAAATCTAGTGCCGTTTGCAACAAGACGTTCACATAAAGTAAGATTCCTGAGCATTCGCAGCTGCATAGTGTCGAATGTCCTTACGTGTGTTATGTGTGACAAGTGATCAGAAGATACACTTACAGTTGTACTATTGCAAAAGACAAATAATTGCGTTATTTGTCAACAGAAAGTCTCATTTGGAAAATATTTAGGACAATGCTTCTCCCCCATGAAAGGGCACGCCTTATAATAGTGACGTATGACTGAACAGATCTGCAGCTGTCTGAAGAGACTGCTCCTCAATTGTAGATACCAAATTTTAAGTGGTTTTATGTGTGGCATATTAATCAATACACCTACATTTGTGATCCTGTTTCGATAATAGCTCCATCATGATTATTATGAGATATATGTTGGAGTAAGTAATAAGTTTTGAATGTGAAGTCTTTGAATTTTAAGAGGAATGTCTTCCATGATGCTGTACGTGTCTCACTGTTTTTTCCTTGGCCATTTAAACGTTAAACCTCTGTAGTCCAATATTTTAACTAAATGATACTTGTGATGTACCAAGGTCTAGTGTTTTAATAAAACAGTATTGTATGTTTTCATGTATTACCTGCCATTATGTTTGTATAGAAAATGAGCTGTCTGCATTTATTCTGGTAATCAGGGACTTCTAACGGTACTAAACTGTCATTGAATCATTTGGTTGTAATAATGTGAATCAACGTTTCAGATGATTCTCAATTTTTTACCTCAGTCACTGTTAAATAGCATCAGGTGGACTGTGGGATAATGTCATCTTTCGAGCTATATTCCAATCTTTTGGTACAATGATCTTCTTGAAGGAATACAGTGCTAATGTTCAGCATTATTTTTTATTTTTTTTCTACAGAAAGACAACAGCAAAATACATGTGAAATTCAGATATCAGTCTATATCCTACACAAATTTGCTATTGGTAATAACTCATCACAATATAGGTAATGTGGCATAATATGGCTACTAATAATTCAACTACTATAGGTGTTTACACAAGCCGGCCGGAGTGGCCGAGCTGTTCTAGGTGCTTCAGTCTGGAACTGCGCGACCGCTACAGTTGCAGGTTTGAATCCTGCCTCGGGCATGGGTGTGTGTGATGTCCTTAGGTTAGTTAGGTTTAAGTAGTTCTAAGTTCTAAGGGACTGATGACCTCAGATGTTAAGTCCCATAGTGCTCAGAGCCATTTGAACCATTTTTTGTTTACACAACTGCAAATTGAATAACACTGGTAATACTTTTTTTTAGTTGTATGTGTAGTTGTTTTGGTATAAGTTATTTATACTTGTTGTTCTGAATATGATTCAATCTGTTCCTTCGGCCACAGATTTCACATCATTTCCTCTAATTGCAGCTCCTCCAGCGCAACTCATGTCATCACAGGATATTTTGAAACTCTATTAACTTTGATTTTTCCATCATTAAAATCATGTAGCTGTCACTGTGGGTGTCATATTTTGTAGTTGTGATATGGTGACTCCATGTGAGTTCATGAAAGGTTGACTATATTGCTTACAGTACCTCTTAGTGATTCAGTGGTGTCCATTGATTCACTACAGTATAATGTTACAGGTACAGTTAAAATTCTTTCCCTACCATTGGATCAGTGCAGCGTACAATATAAAAAGTTGTTAAGAACATTTCCATTTTGTTTGCCGCTGATTCCAAGCAGCATTCCATCACCACACTACCTGCACAGAATTGCCCTGTTTTGAGAACATGACCACAAGGGGACTCTGACATTTTTGTCCCATAGATTTGTATCACACTTCACGTAAATGGTCATTATTCAGAACAATCGATTCCAATTTCAGATTCTAGCTTGGAACACCATACTTCCTGAACAAACTTGGCAGTAGCCTATACCATTAATTATGTGTAACAGGTTACAATATTGCAATTGCAACCAGGAAATAGGTTCCAGAAATGTATTATTTATTTTGACAAGAATTCTGTGGTGGAATGGTGTCACTACTTGAGTGATGGAATAACTGTATATTCAGTGCTTGGCCCCTGTTAACTGTTTCCAAGGGAATGAATACTTTTGTGCATACCCTCCCAGGACAGAGCTATTAAAAATGTGGCTACAGTGCTGCCTATGACAGTGACACAATACAAACAGTATTAATTTGTTTAGACACTGAAATTTTAACAGCGCAAAGAAGAGCTTCATAATAAGGACAATAGTTTTCTCACACTGTACAAAAAGCAGTTAAATGGAGTGAACTCGATTTATTGTTGCTAAATCCTAAACCATGAAGTATTTAATAGTGTCTAGCCATATCTCAGTAACTAGTACTTCAATAATGATGTTAAATATTGTCCATTCCTAGAATAAACTGATATTTAATTGGAGTGACTAACTTTTCACCAACATGTTTGAATGGATAAGTGAAGATATTATACTCCAAATTTTCAGGTTCTGGTGTAATTCAAAATACTTATTCATAGGAAATGTCCCATCTTGTTTTAAGTGTACATTTAAAAAATACACTCCTGGAAATGGAAAAAAGAACACATTGACACTGGTGTGTCAGACCCACCATACTTGCTCCGGACACTGCGAGAGGGCTGTACAAGCAATGATCACATGCACGGCACAGCGGACACACCAGGAACCGCGGTGTTGGCCGTCGAATGGCGCTAGCTGCGCAGCATTTGTGCACCGCCGCCGTCAGTGTCAGCCAGTTTGCCATGGCATACGGAGCTCCATCGCATTCTTTAACACTGGTAGCATGCCGCGACAGCGTGGACGTGAACCGTATGTGCAGTTGACGGACTTTGAGCTAGGGCGTATAGTGGGCATGCGGGAGGCCGGGTGGACGTACCGCCGAATTGCTCAACACGTGGGGCGTGAGGTCTCCACAGTACATCGATGTTGTCGCCAGTGGTCGGCGGAAGGTGCACGTGCCCGTCGACCTGGGACCGGACCGCAGTGACGCACGGATGCACGCCAAGACCGTAGGATCCTACGCAGTGCCGTAGGGGACCGCACCGCCACTTCCCAGCAAATTAGGGACACTGTTGCTCCTGGGGTATCGGCGAGGACCATTCGCAACCGTCTCCATGAAGCTGGGCTACGGTCCCGCACACCGTTAGGCCGTCTTCCGCTCGCGCCCCAACATCGTGCAGCCCGCCTCCAGTGGTGTCGCAACAGGCGTGAATGGAGGGACGAATGGAGACGTGTCGTCTTCAGCGATGAGAGTCGCTTCTGCCTTGGTGCCAAAGATGGTCGTAAGCGTGTTTGGCGCCGTGCAGGTGAGCACCACAATCAGGACTGCATACGACCGGGGCACACAGGGCCAACACCCGGCATCATGGTGTGGGGAGCGATCTCCTACACTGGCCGTACACCACTGGTGATCGTCGAGGGGACACTGAATAGTGCACGGTACATCCAAACCGTCATCGAACCCATCGTTCTACCATTCCTAGACCGGCAAGGGAATTTGCTGTTCCAACAGGACAATGCACGTCCGCATGTATCCCGTGCCACCCAACGTGCTCTAGAAGGTGTAAGTCAACTACCCTGGCCAGCAAGATCTCCGGATCTGTCCCCCATTGAGCATGTTTGGGACTGGATGAAGCGTCGTCTCACGCGGTCTGCACGTCCAGCACAAACGCTGGTCCAACTGAGGCGCCAGGTGGAAATGGCATGGCAAGCCGTTCCACAGGACTACATCCAGCATCTCTACGATCGTCTCCATGGGAGAATAGCAGCCTGCATTGCTGCGAAAGGTGGATATACACTGTACTAGTGCCGACATTGTGCATGCTCTGTTGCCTGTGTCTATGTGCCTGTGGTTCTGTCAGTGTGATCATGTGATGTATCTGACCCCAGGAATGTGTCAATAAAGTTTCCCCTTCCTGCGACAATGAATTCACGGTGTTCTTATTTCAATTTCCAGGAGTGTATATACATTTGCATCTCAAAATGATAACCTGTTTTATGTTTTTCTATTAATTTTTTTTAACTGTCAAGGCATTCATTCATCTCCTGTACTTTGTGAGGCAGAGTTTTTACTGCAAAGTATACATTAACAGTTATGAAAGGCAACACAAGGTAAAATTATGTTAATGTTATCAAATGGTGTAATATGCACCATCTCAACTCCACTGGTCTCAAAATATAGGAAGTAGAACAGGAATCACATATATACAATAGCACTTAACTATGAGCTATAGTTTTACCATGAAGATCAGCTGAGTGTCACCCTGTTTCACATACCTGTTTCACTGTCAACTCTGGGTACCCTTGAAGTGCACTTTCTTTTTTAGCATAATACCCTCATGTGAGCTGCATGGAGCAGGAAAGAGATTGTCATAATTAACTCCAGAGTTACTATGATAGTATTTGTCAGAACTTATTTATATTACATTTTATTACTATTAAGCATTATCAATTCCTCCTGTACATTATGCTTACCATCATTGCAAGGCATTGATTGTATGATATTTCTTTTCTGAAAGGCTCTTACACTTCATTGTAGTCATGGGACAAATTATTTTGACACCAACTGTCTCAACCAACCTTGCTAAAATACATACGATCTTGTGCTATTGTTGCTCCCAAATGACACATATATACGATGGTGTGCCGAAAAGCAATGCCTATAATTTGTATCTGTCAGAAAAGCTTTTTAAATGAAACAAACTTTACAAACATTCTTCACATCCGCTTATTTGCAGCCCACTCCTACTAGGTGGCTCAGAATTGTAACATGTAACATAAGGGTGTAGGTGCATGAGCAACAATGTGCTGTAATCAAGTTTTGAATTTGAAATGTTCGTCCACTCATGGAGCACGGTCTCCCTCAACATGACAATGCCAGCCACAAGCTAGTGCTACGACATCTGCCCCAATCCGATGCTTGGGTGCAGTGTCGTTGATCATCTTCCATCAGTCCTGACTTGCCCCAATCCAGTTTTCATCTGTTTCCAAAGCTTTAAAGAACACATTCTTGGAGTGGCACAAACAGAGATGAGCTTGTGGCTCCAGTGTTCTACAGTAATTGCATCAACAAACTGATCTCTCATTGTGAGAAATGCATTTGCTGCCAGGGTGACTATGTTGAGAAATAAAGATGTAGAGATGAACAATAAATATCTATAATGTTTGTTTTATTTAAAAATTTCGCAACACAGTGATACATTATGCCAAGACATAATTGAAAAGCAGAAACAGCGCAGTATGACAGTACTGATGGCGCCATTTTGTTTAGCCTTGCAGTATGGAGCTGTAACATGTAACCTCCATGCTGGTGCTCATTCACTCCAAGTAAAGGGAATGGGCTATAAAATGATGGCAAATGACCACATTGCTGGCTGCAATGATGTTATGTCCAGCTTTAAATGCAACTGCTTATGAATCCTCACTCTCATTGTTTGATCATTCCATCTACATCACTGATTCTGACAGAATGACCGTCTCACTAGTTACAGAATAACTCACCTGCCAAATCATGATGTGCTGCCTGGTGCTGAAAGAATGACTCACCTCTGAGACTGAGATCATAGCCGGCCAGCTATAGTGGGACTTAGTTGCTGTAAGCTGCCACTACTGCATGACCACCACTGTGATTGAAGAAAATGTGAGTTTGGCCTTCCCATGGTGAAGGACCATACTGAGTGACTGCTAACTACTACCTACAACCTGTTGGACGTGACACCAGAGAACTGCCTCTGTGGGTGTATGCTGTTGCCAATCTGGGTCCTTGGCTCCTGCCTTCCTTACACCCGCAATCTGAGCTGCTGTCAGCACTCGCGCGTGCGCACACACACACACACACACACACACACACACACACACACACACACACACACACACACACACACACACACACACATCTCTCTTCAAGAATGGAACATCTGGGTGGGCAGCACCTTCCTTACGTGCCCACAATATCAGCACAAGATGTGGTCATAGCACTAACCCACAGCAGGAACATCAGGACACGCCGACAGCACTTATTCATGCCACGTGCACCTCCATACATGGCCCCCATCTGCAGCTCTGAAGACACCTATAACTCTGTACATTTTTTCAGTAGACAAATGTCATTCCAGATACTGCTGTTTCACTGACGCCATTGGGTATCTAACAGTCATCCACTCCAGCTACTTAGGTCAGCTTCCTGCAGCAGTAGCGGCACCACCTTACTGCATAACTTTCAAGTCTAGTAAAGATCCTGACCTGAGGAATAACCACTACAACAGTTGTCAAGTAGTGGAGCTCACAAAACTACTGCACACTGCTGCAACTGGTGTGCTGAAGCGGGCCTTACAACCATGATCATCACCACTAAAGCTGATAATCAGAAGTGGGCTACATGACATTGCCATCATCATCAGAACAGCTTTGTTCATCTAGCATTCAGCATTTTGCACAATGAAGGGCAATGCCTGAAGCATTTTGTTTACCTTATAAGTGGCCTTTTTTCTCATATAATTTAGTGACCATGGTGGACGTTAGGGACATTCAATTCAATCTGAAGGTAACACCTGTACAACCGTCTGAGCTTCAAAATGGTTCTGAGCACTATGGGACTCAACTTCTGAGGTCATTAGTCCCCTAGAACTTAGAACTACTTAAATCTAACTAACCTAAGGACATCACACACATCCATGCCCGAGGCGGGATTCGAACCTGCGACCGTAGTGGTAGTGCGGTTCCAGACTGTAGCGTCTAGAACCGCTCGGCCACCCCGGCCGGCCCGTCTGAGCTTCTTAATGTGTCTGATTTTAAGGGTAAGTATCGTGAATCATATTTAACACCCGTCAGGTGTACATTTTCTGTGTCCCTGGTCAGGAGTTGCCATGCACATGTAGCCGTATGCTACACTTGTCAATGTTGCGGTCATTTGGCATGAAATTTAAATAAGTATAGATAGGAAATGATATGCCATAATGGTTAGGGTCACTTATTGTGTATTGTATCCTTTGTAGTGTGAACATGGTGTCATTATGTTTCATATTGTATTGTTTGGCAGGTAGTGGAATACAGAAATTGCTGGTACAAACAAACATTGCTAGTACGGGTGATCCTGTTGCAACTATGATGGAGTAGATCATTAGCTTACAAGCAGCTCCAACATAAAGCTAAGGAATTAGAACATTGTAAGAACCAGGCAAAGGTGCTGCAAGGTGAGAAGCAACAAATACTAGGACAACTTGAGGAAATCAAGATTATACTGGATGTACCCCCTCCTATCGATCCTGCAGTAGCAAACTTGATTTCACTTATTTCTGGCAAGACATTGGAGATCATAACTGCGTTTCTCATAGATGTTTCAGATGCAATCAAGTTGTGAGTGTATTCTGACAAAGTTTTCTTGCATATGACCAATATACATTTGAATATAGAAGCTAAGGCATGTGTGACCTACCATGAGACTTTATGGGACATAGCATCCAAACACATAGCTAAGGGGTTATGACAATGATACTATAAGCAGAACAGTTGTTGCCTCTCCAGGGAAAAGTTGAATATGTTGATTTAGAAATGTAACGAGTCTATGGAATCTTTGTTAGATAGAAGCCAAAACGTCAGTGTCCAAATGTATGAGGTAACAGGCTGAAAAAGTTACTGTAGTGCTATACCAAAAAGCCAAGAATAGTGGTCTTGATTTATTCTTGGATGGCATTTCGTTGAAATGTCACATAAGATGAGAATAGAGAATCCATCTGATTGGCTGCAGCTATCATGATTCTCACACTATTGGAAGACATAGATACTGTGTCTAGAGGACATAGCGACCACTGCGTGTTTGCTTCAGTGATAAAATGTCACATGTGTGGGCCTAAGGACCACCTCCAACAACATTGTTAGGTGGAATGCTACGAATGTGAATGAGTGAGTCACAAAACATAATACAGGAGTAGGAAATGGGTAAATATGAATCAACAAAACCGACTGTTAAATGCAAATGGGATTGTGTTGATTGTTGGAAAACGTTTCCAATAAAGTTTATTTATTTATTCATAATTTAGCCAGACAAGGTAAGGACCTTAAGGCTTTGTCTTACACGTGATCTGGAACAATATGTACAATAAAGTATTACATAACATTGTTGTTGTTGTTGTTGTGGTCTTCAGTCCTGAGACTGGTTTGATGCAGCTCTCCATGCTACTCTATCCTGTGCAAGCTTTTTCATCTCCCAGTACCTACTGCAACCTACATCCTTCTGAATCTGCTTAGTGTATTCATCTCTTGGTCTCCCTCTACAATTTTTACCCTCCACGCTGCCCTCCAATACAAAATTGGTGATCCCTTGATGCCTCAGAACATGTCCTACCAACCGATCCCTTTGTCTGGTCAACTTGTGCCACAAACTTCTCTTCTCCCCAATCCTATTCAATACTTCCTCATTAGTTATGTGATATACCCATCTAATCTTCAGCATTCTTCTGTAGCACCACATTTCGAAAGCTTCTATTCTCTTCTTGTCCAAACTATTTATCGTCCATGTTTCACTTCCATACATGGCTACACTCCATACGAATACTTTCAGAAATGACTTCCTGACACTTAAATCTATACTCGATATAAACAAATTTCTCTTCTTCAGAAACGCTTTCCTTGCCATTGCCAGTCTACATTTTATATCCTCTCTACTTCGACCATCATCAGTTATTTTGCTCCACAAATAGCAAAACTCCTTTACTACTTTAAGTGCCTCATTTCCTAATCTAATTCCCTCAGCATCACCCGACTTAATTAGACTACATTCCATTATCCTTGTTTTGCTTTTGTTGATGTTCATCTTATATCCTCCTTTCAAGACGCTGTCCACTCCATTCAACTGCTCTTCCAAGTCCTTTGCTGTCTCTGACAGAATTACAATGTCATCGGCGAACCTCAAAGTTTTTATTTCTTCTCCATGGATTTTAATTCCTACTCCAAATTTTTCGTTTGTTTCCTTCACTGCTTGCTCAATATACAGATTGAATTACATTGGGGACATGCTACAACCCTGTCTTACTCCCATCCCAACCACTGCTTCCATTTCATGTCCCTTGACTCTTATAACTGCCATCTGGTTTCTGTACAAATTATAAATAGCCTTTCGCTCCCTGTATTATACCCCTGCCACCTTTAGAATTTGAAAGAGAGTATTCCAGTCAACATTGTCAAAAGCTTTCTCTATGTCTACAAATGCTAGAAACGTAGGTTTGCCTTTCCTTAATCTTTCTTCTAAGATAAGTCGTAAGGTCAGTATTGCCTCACGTGTTCCAGTGTTTCTACGGAATCCAAACTGATCTTCCCCGAGGTTGGCTTCTACCAGTTTTTCCATTCGTCTGTAAAGAATTTGTGTTAGTATTTTGCAGCTGTGACTTATTAAACTGATAGTTCGGTAATTTTCACATCTGTCAACACCTGCTTTCTTTGGGATTGGAATTATTATATTCTTCTTGAAGTCTGAGGGTATTTCGCTTGTTTCATACATTTTGCTCACCAGATGGTAGAGTTTTGTCAGGACTGGCTCTCCCAAGGCCGTCAGTAGTTCCAATGGAATGTTGTCTACTCCGGGGGCCTTGTTTCGACTCAGGTCTTTCAGTGCTCTGTCAAACTCTTCACGCAGTATCATATCTCCCATTTCATCTTCATCTACATCCTCTTCCATTTCCATAATATTGTCCTCAAGTACATCGCCCTTGTATAGATCCTCTATATACTCCTTCCACCTTTCTGCTTTCCCTTCTTTGCTTAGAACTGGGTTTCCATCTGAGCTCTTGATATTCATACAAGTCGTTCTCTTATCTCCAAAGGTCTCTTTAATTTTCCTGTAGGCAGTATCTATCTTACCCCTAGTGAGATAAGCCTCTACATCCTTACATTTGTCCTCTAGCCATCCCTGCTTAGCCATTTTGCACTTCCTGTCGATCTCATTTTTGAGACGTTTGTATTCCTTTTTGCCTGCTTCATTTACTGCATTTTTATATTTTCTCCTTTCATCAATTAAATTCAATATTTCTTCTGTTACCCAAGGATTTCTACTAGCCCTTGTCTTTTTACCTACTTGATCCTCTGCTGCCATCGCTACTTCATCCTTCAAAGCTACCCATTCTTCTTCTACTGTATTTCTTTCCCCCATTCCTGTCAATTGTTCCCTTATGCTCTCCCTGAAACTCTGTACAACCTCTGGTTCTTTCAGTTTATCCAGGTCCCATCTCCTTAAATTCCCACCTTTTTGCAGTTTCTTCAGTTTTAATCTACAGGTCATAACCAATAGATTGTGGTCAGAGTCCACATCTACCCCTGGAAATGTCTTACAATTTAAAACCTGGTTCCTAAATCTCTGTCTTACCATTATATAATCTATCTGATACCTTTTAGTATCTCCAGGGTTCTTCCATGTATACAACCTTCTTTCATGATTCTTAAACCAAGTGTTAGTTATGATTATGCTGTGCTCTGTGCAAAATTCTACCAGGCGGCTTCCTTTTTCATTTCTTAGCCCCAATCCATATTCACCTACTATGTTTCCTTCTCTCCCTTTTCCTACACTTGAACTCCAGTCACCCATGACTATTAAATTTTCGTCTCCCTTCACAATCTGAATAATTTCTTTTATTTCATCATACATTTCTTCAATTTCTTCGTCATCTGCAGAGCCAGTTGGCATATAAACTTGTACTACTGTAGTAGGTGTGGGCTTCATATCTATCTTGGCCACAATAATGCGTTCACTATGCTGTTTGTAGTAGGTTACGCGCATTCCTATTTTCCTATTCATTATTAAACCTACTCCTGCATTACCCCTATTTGATTTTGTGTTTATAACCCTGTAGTCACCTGACCAGAAGTCTTGTTCCTCCTGCCACCGAACTTCACTAATTCCCACTATATCTAACTTCAACCTATCCATTTCCCTTTTTAAATTTTCTAACCTACCTGCCCGATTAAGGGATCTGACATTCCACGCTCCGATCCGTAGAACGCCAGTTTTCTTTCTCGTGATAATGACATCCTCTTGAGTAGTCCCCGCCCGGAGTTCCGAATGGGGGACTATTTTACCTCCGGAATATTTTACCCAAGAGGACGCCACCATCATTTAATCATACAGTAAAGCTGCATGCCCTCGGGAAAAATTACGGCTGTAGTTTCCCCTTGCTTTCAGCCATTTGCAGTACCAGCACAGCAAGGCCGTTTTGGTTAGTGTTACAAGGCCAGATCAGTCAATCATGCAGACTGTTGCCCCGCAACTACTGAAAAGGCTGCTGCCCCTCTTCAGGAACCACATGTTTGTCTGGCCTCTCAACAGATACCCCTCTGTTGTGGTTGCACCTACGGTACGGCTGTCTGTATCGCTGAGGCACGCAAGCCTCGCCACCAACGGCAAGGTCCATGGTTCATGGGCCTCCGGTATGTTCTGCCAGTCGTAAAAGGCCACGAAAAGAACAAACCACTAATAGGGCTAACCCCCCTTTTAGTGTGATTACTTGGTTCAGGACAGAACTAAAGAAGCCTCGGACAAGCGCCGTCATGGTCGGGGACGACGCTTGAACCCTATGCCCGCCCACAATGGTAACGACACTGCTAGCCAACTGGAAAATGATTTAAATCCAAATAGAGGTGTTTTGCAGGATATGCTTCCTGCAAACACCCTAGAAGGAAAACAAAGACAGAGGATGAGATGGTCAGATGAAGTTAATCGACAACTCATGTTCTGTTATTACCAAGCAACAAACCTAGGAACCAACACAACTGGATACAGATCACAAGTATACACAACATTTATTACCAGATACCCAGAATTAAAATTTGTAACAGAACAACGACTAGCTGATCAGATCCGTGTAATAATAAAAAATAACAGGATACTCCAGTCAGAATTAGAAAACATCAAACAACAAGTACAACAAATACTGGAACAAAATAATGTGCAATCAGCAGAAGAAGAAAATACAGTAATGGACTCAAACATCCCAGATCAAACAAACAAAGACCAACACGCATCAATTAAACAATCGGAGGAAAACGAAATCTTAAGAGAGCCACCAGAACAAGCACAAATAGAACACGAAGTGACACGTATTAGATATAGAAGAGAAATTTCAGCTGACATATACAGAATACAAAGACACAAATACAGACATTAGACCAATCTTGCATAGACCACCAAATAACCCACAAGTCGAAACAACTATCAACACAATCATACACAACAAAATAAATGAAAATACAACTATGGAAGAGTTACAACTACTGGTTTATGTAGGAGCACTCACTACACTAAATATACACACTATGCAGAGATCAGAACCAACCAACACACAGAAGAAACCCACAAAAACCAGCATGGCAACACAGGCTACATATCAGAATAGAAAAACTGAGAAAAGACATCGGACAGCTAACACAATTTATAAGAAATGAAATATCAGACAAAAAACGAAAAAGGTTAGGTAAAATCTCACAACAAGAAGCAATAGAGCAATTAGATGAAAAGAAGCAGAAATTACAAGAATTGGCCAAACGACTTAGAAGGTACAAAAAAAGTGAAAATAGAAGGAAACAAAACCAAACATTCAACACAAACCAAGAGAGATTTTACCAAACAATAGATAACACACACATTAAAAAAGACAATCCACCAAACATAACAGACATGGAACACTTCTGGAGCAACATATGGTCAAACCCGGTACAACATAACAGGCATGCACGGTGGATACAAGCAGAAACAGACTCATACAAGATGATACCACAAATGCCTGAAGTGATAATTTTGCAACATGAAGTCACCCGAGCAATTGATTCTACGCACAGTTAGAAAGCCCCTGGAAATGATAAAATAGCAAATTTCTGGCTAAAGAAGTTCACCTCAACACATTCACATCTAACTAAATTATTTAACAGTTACATTGCAGACCCATACACATTCCCTGATACACTTACACATGGAATAACGTATCTGAAACCTATAGATGAAGCAGACACAGCAAACCCAGCTAAATATCGGCCCATAACATGCCTATCAACAATCTACAAAATATTAACTTAAGTCATTACACAGAAATTAATGACACATACAACACAGAACAAAATTATAAATGAAGAACAAAAAGGCTGCTGCAAAGGAGCATGAGGATGTAAAGAGCAACTGATAATAGATGCAGAGGTGACATATCACGCTAAAACTAAACAAAGGTCGCTACACTACACATACATTGATTACCAAAAAGTTTTTGATAGTGTACCCCACTCATGGTTACTACAGATATTGGAAATATACAAAGTAGATCCTAAATTGATACAGTTCCTAAACATAATAATGAAAAACTGGAAAACCACACTTAATATCCAAACAAATTCAGATAATATCACATCGCAGCCAATACAGATTAAGCGTGGAATATACCAAGGAGACTCATTAAGTCCTTTCTGGTTCTGTCTTGCTCTGAACCCACTATCCAACATGCTAAATAATACAAATTATGGATATAATATTACTGGAACATACCCACACAAAATCACACATTTGCTATACATGGATGATCTAAAACTACTGGCAGCAACAAATCAACAACTCAACCAATTACTAAGGATAACAGAAGTATTCAGCAATGATATAAATATGGCTTTTGGAACAGACAAATGTAAGAAAAATAGTATAGTCAAGGGAAAACACACTAAACAAGAAGATTACATATTGAATAACCACAGTGACTCCATAGAAGCGATGGAAAAAACAGATGCCTATAAATATCTAGGATACAGACAAAAAATAGGAATAGATAATACAAATATTAAAGAAGAACTAAAAGAAAAATATAGACAAAGACTAACAAAAATACTGAAAACAGAATTGACAGCAAGAAACAAGACAAAAGCTATAAATACTTATGCGATACCAATATTGATCTACTCATGTGGAGTAGTGAAATGGAGTAACACAGACCTAGAAGCACTCAATACACTTACACGCTCACAATGCCACAAATCTAGAATACATCACATACATTCAGCAACAGAAAGATTCACATTAAGCAGAAAGGAAGGAGGAAGGGGATTCATCGACATAAAAAACCTACATTATGGACAGGTAGACAATTTAAGAAAATTCTTCCTAGAACGAGCAGAAACTAGCAAAATACACAAAGCAAACACTCATATAAATACATCAGCTACACCACTGGAATTTCATAACCACTTCTACAACCCTTTAGATCACATAACATCAACAGATACAAAGAAAGTTAATTGGAAAAAGAAAACACTACATGGCAAGCATCCATATCATCTAACACAGCCACACATCGATCAAGACGCATCCAACACATGGCTAAGAAAAGGCAATATATACAGTGAGACGGAAGGATTTATGATTGCAATACAGGATCAAACAATAAACACCAGATATTACAGCAAGCATATTATTAAAGATCCCAATACCACAACAGATAAATGCAGACTCTGCAAACAACAAATAGAAACAGTAGATCACATCACAAGTGGATGTACAATACTAGCAAATACAGAATACCCCAGAAGACATGACAATGTAGCAAAAATAATACATCAACAACTTGCCATAAAACATAAACTAATAAAACAACACGTTCCCACATACAAGTATGCACCACAAAATGTACTGGAGAATGATGAATACAAATTATACTGGAACAGAACCGTTATAACAGATAAACAACACCACATAACAAACCTGACATCATACTCACCAATAAAAAGAAGAAATTAACACAACTAATCGAAATATCCATACCCAATACAACAAATATACAGAAGAAAACAGGAGAAAAAATTGAAAAATGCATCCAACTGGCTGAGGAAGCCAAGGACATGTGCCATCAGGATAAAGTTGACGTTGTACCGATTATACTATCAACTACAGGAGTCATACCACACAATATCCACCAGTACATCAATGCAATACAGCTACATCCAAACGCATATATACAACCACAGAAATCCGTAATTATTGATACGTGTTCAATAACCCGAAAGTTCCTAAATACAATGTAACATATACCATACAGTTAAAAGGAAGTCACACTTGATGAAGGTCTGCGTCACTTTCCATTTTTAACCAGACCTAAGGTCTGAGAAAAATAGAAATAATAATAATAATAATAAAATTGCCTATTGTGACAACCCATGGGAAAATCGTACAAGTACCACATTTTAAGTACCTGGGAGAAATCATCCAGCCATCAGGGATCAACCTAAAGGCCAATGAGGAAAGAATAAAAAAACTACATAAAACACATAAACTCACGTGGAACTATTACAACAAAAAGTCCATATCCATTAACTCAAAATTGTGGCACTACAACACTGTCGTACGTCCGGAGGCACTGTATGCATCTGAAACACAAATAGGTGGGCAAACTAAAATCAAAGAAATAGAGAAACAAGAAAAGAAAATTTTAGGCCCGATACAAGAGCAAGGAATCTGGAAGAAGAGACCAACATCAGAATTGTATAAATACACAGACAAGATTACGGATACAATAAGGAAAAGAAGAATGCAGTTCTACGGATATATCCACAGGATGAATGAAAACAGAATTTCAAAGCGAATTCTTAAAGTCATCAACTCAGGCAGGGGAAAAACAAAATGGATAAAAGAAGTTGGACCTCAGACAAGCACACATAACAGTAAACGATGCAGAAAATAGAACTGAATTCAGGAACATCATCAAAAAACATAAATTTGACACCACAACACAGAAGAGACCAGGATGCAAATGGACAGCAGAGCGAAAGAAACAACACAGTGAACACACGAAGAAAATTTGGGCTCAGAAAAAACATAAACAATCATCATAAAGGAATTCAAGTTCAAACGCTCTCTTAAATGGGAATAATCGAAAAAAAATAATAATAATAATAATAATAATAATAATAATAATAATAATGGTTGTAACACCAATGATGATAAAATAGTGGAGGAATTAAGAATGACATTAATTAGTTATTACATAACAAACGACAGTGTCTTGAAAGGAGGATATAAGATGAACATCAACAAAAGCAAAACAAGGATAATGGAATGTAGTCTAATTAAGTCGGGTGATGCTGAGGGAATTAGATTAGGAAATGAGGCACTTAAAGTAGTAAAGGAGTTTTGCTATTTGTGGAGCAAAATAACTGATGATGGTCGAAGTAGGGAGGATATAAAATGTAGACTGGCAATGGCAAGGAAAGCGTTTCTGAAGAAGAGAAATTTGTTAACATCCAGTATTGATTTAAGTGTCAGGAAGTCGTTTCTGAAAGTATTCGTATGGAGTGTAGCCATGTATGGAAGTGAAACATGGACGATAAATAGTTTGGACAAGAAGAGAATAGAAGCTTTCGAAATGTGGTGCTACAGAAGAATGCTGAAGATTAGATGGGTATATCACATAACTAATGAGGAAGTATTGAATAGGATTGGGGAGAAGTTTGTGGCACAACTTGAGTAGAAGAAGGGATCGGTTGGTAGGACATGTTCTGAGGCATCAAGGGATCACCAATTTAGTATTGGAGGGCAGCGTGGAGGGTAAAAATCGTAGAGGGAGACCAAGAGATGAATACACTAAGCAGATTCAGAAGGATGTAGGTTGCAGTAGTTACTGGGAGATGAAAAAGCTTGCACAGGATAGAGTAGCATGGAGAGCTGCATCAAACCAGTCTCAGGACTGAAGACCACAACAACAACAACATAACAAACTTATCATATAACAAATTCGCTAATAATGATTTTCATTATTAACAAAATAATTTGCAGTAGTAATAAAAATAATAATAATACCGAGACATTGAAAATTATACTGATTAGTTTTGCACTTCTGAAGCCTTGTTTGGCATTAGAAGAAGTGGATGAGATCATGAAAGAGGGCAGGTTTGACATGAAACTGGCAGTGGAAGCTAGGAAAGATGAGAATTTCAATAGAGAACTCTGTAGACAATAGAGGGAAAAGTGATGGCGGAGGGTGGGTTGCCGAGAGTGAGCTGCAATAAGAGAGAGCTATTGTGATAGGTGGGCCAGTACCTGTCTTTTGAAGTTTGAAAGGATTTCAATGTCCCATATATTTTGAGGTGGATGGTACAAAAGTAGGGTTCTTGGTACGGAAAATAATTTAGAGAACAAGGCAGTATTGTTTAGTGGTACAGAGAGGATTTTCCTTTGTTGGTAATGAGTATTTCTGGTGTGTTGTTCAGATAGTAATGTAAAGGTTGAACATAAATAGGAATGAGTGCAATGATTGAGAACACAATACAGCAAACATATGGTATGATCATCTCTACGCTTATTGGCACATAGCCATGATACTTGTTAATGGGGAGGAGTGATATAGTTGAAATAGCGTACATCACAAATGTGTTGCACACAAGC
Organism: Schistocerca americana; assembly: GCF_021461395.2. NCBI lineage: Eukaryota > Metazoa > Arthropoda > Insecta > Orthoptera > Acrididae > Schistocerca > Schistocerca americana. Next base: position 46,598,430 of record NC_060127.1, read on the forward strand.
ATTCATCGCCAGTTCAAGCTGATGTGAGCTCTCTTACGAAAAATCCTTAACAATTGGATTACCGTAATCAAGGATGAGAAGTATTAGTGCCTACTAATTTCTTTTTAAGCTCGAGAGGAACTACTTTTTTTATATTTCTTTAATAAATGTAGTGGTACTGATAATTTATTATATACTGCAGTTGTGTGTTCAGTCCTGTCTCAGCGATGGCCCAGAATTATCCGAAATTCTGTGCATAAGAAGAAAGAGTGATTGCTGTGTTGTTTAGGATTAAGAGTAAAAGAGATTCTTTGAACTGAGGAGTAATAAGTCTTTTGTGAGTGGCTAAGGCTGGTTGCATTTTAGATGGGTTAAGTTTCGAACGTATGTTCTGCGCCCATTCTGATAAAGCCAATAAGTCAACATTTACGTTATGGATGGCTGTGTGCACTGTTTTTCAGCATGCACTTAGGTATAATTGAAGGTCATCAGTGTATAAATCATATTCACAGTGGGAGATAGTAGTCGTTATCATTAACACACATTAAAAAAAGTAATGGGCCCAATACTGATCCTTGTGGCACCTCTGATACTACATTCTTCCATTGTGACCTCTTTGTTTAGATAATGGTGTGAGTGGAACCGTTGTACAGCACTTGTAGAAAAGCCTTGAGATTGGCAAGCGGAATAACAAAGTCGACAGTGTCTAAAGCATTGCTGAAATCCAAAAAGCACATGATAGTTGCCTCTTGTTCGTCCGTAGCTTATTTCAGTTCATCAGTCACTTATATAAGAGCAATCGTCATACTGCGATTATTCCAGAAGGAGATTGGTATTCATCCAGATGGTTATTTGAAGTTCATTAACCAGTAAGCTGATAGTGAACTATGTATTTTAAAGCCGTAGATAATGCTGTTAGAATGCAAATGAGCCTGTAGTCAGAAGATTCTTTGGCAGATTACGTTTTGGATAGAGGTTTGATGAGACCCTTTTTCCAGGCCATTGGGAAGATGCTGGAGATCTGACTATGGTTAAAAATTACGTAATCATCGGTAGTAATGGATCAACGAGGGAATTGAGCATTTGTGTTTTAACATTATCGTTTCCTGCAGCTCCAGAACGAATTCGCGCAATTGATATCCTAGCTGTGTGGACGCTTGTCAGCTGCAAAAGTTTTGTTTGTACCTACCGCAGATACTTCAAGTGATTCGATGGTTTGCGTCCTTGTTCATTGGTCTAGAAGAGATGTATGCATAGCGAAATAGTCCGTTAGATCCTCAATATGAACGAGGCGTTCAGCTGCAGATTGAGGTTTGCCTATTGCTAGCCCTCGTAGATTTTTCCACAAGACTGAAAACCTATGAAAGTCCTCACTTAACAAGTGGGCATACCAGATTTTTGCATTTCCCACTGACTGACTAACGTGGTCAGGTGGTCTCTTGTAAGCGAAATGATCTCGGAGAACGGTTGCCGTTTCTATTTCCTGAATGCTGCGTCTCTGACACGAAGGTGTTTCATTTGATCAGTAAGCTGTGGTGAATATTGTCTATTGGGACTTACGTGTTTATGACATAAATTATTGAGTCTCTGTGTGAAGTTAGATACTTCATAATTTATTTCATAAGTTATTTGATTTCCTCCCAAGAGATATCATAGGCTCAGCTATAAGCTCAGACATGTTGAAGCGCGTAAAAACTCTAAAAGTTGCCACTTGTGATTTGTTCTTTGGACATTGCAACGAATAATTCATGAATATTACCTCGCATGCAGTGAGAATTACTCTGGAGACTTGGTTGCGTAAATATCGAAGGAGTTATGAGTGTCTCCAGTGATGATTTGGCCCAAGTGAAATCAGTGTAAGATTTGACCAGGGAAGCACCTATACACTTCAATTTTGAATCTACAGGACTGTTGCTTTAAAAATTATGTTCACATCTGTGGCTACAGTTATGTGTACATACAAAAATTCAAGATCTGAGAGCGAAGGTTCAAAGCTACAGAGCTGTCCAACTTTGGGTGCATTGTGTGTTACAAAGATAAGACACTTTGTGTTGAAAAATTTAATTTTAATGAACATATATTCGAGTTGTGTGCCCTTGTATTTGTAATGAGCACGACATTGGGGCATAAGTTTGCACACATATATGCAGCCACACCGCCACCTCTTCGGCTAGACCTGTCATCTCTCAGTAGCACATAGCCATGAAGCATACAGACATGGAAGGGATACGCGACTTAAGCCACGTCTCCACCAGTAGTATGACATGAAAGATGAGATGCTGAAATATGCGTCCGAAATCAGTCAAGTGAGCTGGTAACAACTGCACGTTTGTATGCGCGAGTTGTAGCATACAGTTGTCGCGAATCGTTTCCTCTATAATGCTGCTAGTCAGGACAGCAGCTGGCCTGGACCCTGGCATAGCCAGTGCCTTGTGGTATGCGAGGTGGTAACATTTGTGGAAGGGGACATTGTATATGTCCTATGCCGCCAATGTTAAATTATCGAGTATTGTGACCCATTATCTTGGAAACCTTTAAAGACGCCAACTTACAATTTCCCATAATTGTTGAATGCACCTTTCTTGATAAACTGGACTAGAATTATTACTAAAATTGTATTGTGGGGCATATTATCTTTTTTTACAAACACTCAATTTTTTGACAGAATTTTGTAAATAAGTGAACACAAAAACAAAACAAATTAGGATATTTTAATTATTCTAGTTCCATATGTGTTGAATCTCACATTTGACATGCTGCAAAAATTTCATATCTCTACCATCAGTACTTTTTTTTTTAGAAAGCAGGTGATTTATTGCAAAAAATGTAGTTCAGAAATATTGATGTTTAAAACTTTTTTATTGCAAATTCTTATACAGTCTTACATTACTGCGTCTTTTATGCACTAGAATTGCCCTGGCCCATAGTCTGTGCCTCATCCTCTTCATTCTTCGTTCTTTTGTCATTTGCTGAGCAGCTAACTCTGCTTCATGTACACAAAGCTGATTCAGTTCCTGCAGTTCTTTAGCTGTGTTCTGTCCAAATCGTACCCCTAACTTCTCCAAAACCTTAAGTCTTTCATAGTGCCCACCATTAAAAATTATTACAGCATCAGACACTGCTAACGTTAGATTCTTAATGTCAACAAATACATTTTAGGCACACTGAACCACACAATGTTATTGAAGGACTCATTCACATTTTTGGTCTTCCCATGTAAACACTTCTTTAGTAGATCAGAATTTGCCAAATTTCTGTAAAAAGGTTTGATTGACTCCATTACTGCCAAAGGAAGAGAATGTTTGTGTAAATTCATACAGGTTGCCAGAAAATTCAGCTTGTCCATATTTACACCAAATTTTTGATGGAGGTGCACACAAAGCATGATATGGCTTTTAATCAGTTGATATGTGATGAAAGAAAGTGCTCCACACAGCTTTTCTATCTTCTCTGAATTGTCACAGTTATTTCTAATGGCCTTCCAATAATATTCCTGCAATCCACCAATTACTTTGTCTGTTAGTCTTCCAGCATATTTTATTGTCTTCTCATCAGTTTTGTGTAACTCAGCTTAGTTGTTAGGTTATGCAGACGTGTTTCCATTCCTTTCTTGACATGCCCTACACACTCAAGTTTTTGTATACGAACATCATATGGCTTACTGTTTTGTACTGCAATGAAAGACTTGCTGTCTCAATCACCTAAATAATTCACATATCTGATACCTCTCTCTTTCTGCAAACATTGGAAAATGTTAACTGCTTCTTTTACCTCTATTTGTGCCATCATAATTTTTTACACACTGATGCTTATGAAATAATCTGTTCTTCTGGTTCACTGTACAACCTTGCCCACCTTACTGAGAACTTCAAAATCCAAAACTTTTCCAGTGCCAATACTTATTACAGATGTAAAACCATTTTTAGGACTAAACCCACGCTTTTGCCAGGATCCACCCACAGCAATGCTGATGTCTGTGTCACACTCATTTTGTTCAACAGCTTCTGATGTAGAGCAACCACTGAATCTTCATCCACAGCATTTACAGAGTCCCCAATTGCTGTTACATATTTCGTATATCTAGGAGGTGTTTTTGGCAAATTCAACACAGTGCAGAGAACATTACCAGCCCTTGAACCTTTAGAACAGTCTCACATTAGTTTCATACAGTTCATTACCTGAGCACTTTGATGAAGTTGGAAATGCTTCTTCGTTTTTGCGCTTCTGACGTTTAATAATTAATTTAGGCGCAACACCTATTCTAGCACTAATATACTCATAAAGTTTAACGTCACCACCACAAAGACAGCAAGAGACAGTTTCAGAAAGAACTTGTGCAACGATTTGCAGATCAATAATGACGTTGTCCATAATATCATTACTTTTACCACTGCCACCAGTTTCTAAAGTTGCTTTCATTTTCGATGCACTAGCGGGTGTGGTCTCTTCAGAAACATTATAGTAGTTTCCTTCACTGCTAGCTCACGTATCTTAAAGTTCTTCAGAAGAAAATACAGGTCTCACATATCTGTTACCCGCAAATTTACGTTTCGTAAGGTTACTTTTAGGCTTAGTCATTTTATTTTGGTATAAAGAGCAATAGAAGTTAGCTTACTACAAAAATAGCTGATAATCACACTACTTTCAACGAAAACTAGTATCAGAAACTAAGGACTGATTTGTTTATTCGTAATGCCAACTTGTGAGACCTAGCAGTAGGCACAAAACAAAGCAATTCACAGCTAGATTATGTAGTTCCCAAGATATGACTGCTCAACTGTGGCCGCGAAATTTGACAGTCACACGTCACCATTCAAAATATTGTTTGAAGGTCTCACAATTTTCTGATTTTAATGTATTATATACCAAAATGTTCAGGAAAGTCCAAAGTATATTATGGAGTAGAAAACAGAAAATGTCAAATTTCAACGAATTTCACGTACAATGTCCCCTTCCAGCAAACGTGACGTCATTTTTGCCGTCATGCTCAGTATCCAAGACCGCACGATCGGCTATCGACTTTGTGACAAGGAAGAATATTTGCTTCTCGACGCACTCGCAGCGACTTAAGCTGTCCTCTTAGCTTCCAGCCTAACCATAGGCACGCAAGTCGTCACATATTCGAAAATAAAGAGCCAAATATTTGTGGAACAAAGAATACGAATTTTATTGCTATTCTTTTTAGTCGCAGCATTTAAAGCTGTGTTCTGAGGTTCCCGCCAAATCACACACACACGGAAGCCGCCACATATTCGGATAAATAGCGAAATATTTGTAACAAGAAAGAATATGAATGTTACTGCTCCTCGTTTCACCTGCAGCAGTTTAAGCTGTCCTCTTAGGTTCCTGTCTAACATCCACGCGGAAATGGCCAAATATTTATTTCATCTTTCGTTCTCAAGTCAGACGGAATGTAAATAACATCGAATATTTCAGAAAAATACTTGTATTACATTCATAAAAAAGTTCCAGAACATTTAACAAACGTTAACATGAAAAAAATCTCTGCATATAGCAACATACGAACCAATCGTCATCTTTCGACTACAGAAATCACGACGCCATCCATTACGATAGCGCTTAGCCATGTTATATTTGTCTCCTGTATTGTTTAACATAGTCTGTCTTGAAGATTTATATGGTTATCGCGTTATTAAGTGACATTTAATGATAACGGTGACGTATTTGTGATAAATTTTCAATGCTCCGTTACCTTGAAACAGCGTACTGCAAACTATAATACAAGCGTTTTTCATGCTTAATTTGTAAATTTTTGACGATAACAACTAGCTTCTGACAGTATACTCTTATGTGATGGTATTAACCGTCGATAAATCCTTTCGTGATATTTTTACTTACAGCGATAATTATAATAAATCATCCCAAAACTGACGTGTTTTTATAAATCATGAAGTCTTGTGAGAGGCCCGTATCGAGTACTAACGAAAGCCTATAGCCGAACCTGCGGTCGTCGATATTGCGTCTGACGTCAAAAGGGTCATGTTTGCAGGGAGTGTTGTGAAACGTGTGTTACCCGTTTGCAAGGGGTGTGAAAGGAAGGGGAAGGAGCCTACAGGCAGGTAAGGTATTGCAGAAAGTGAGTCGTTCAATCAAGGTTTGCTACACTTTCCTGTCACAAAGTGCAGAGCCCGGCGTGAATACTGAGGAATGGGGAGCGGAGAGTATTCATTGTGAGGGAATATGACTGAGAATAGTTAAGACTCTAAAAAAAGAATTACCCTCTGCATTAAAGGTTGAAAAGTAGTTGGTCTGTTGTACAGTTCAGGGTGGAAGGAGAGGACGAGATGATACAGAAGGCCGATGCTGCCAGGAGAGAAAAATGGATTTAATATAAAAAAAATTAACGCAGAAAGCTAACAGTTGAATTAGAAATTAACGATGTAACATTTGGCTGCTCAAACTAAGAGATTGCGTGAGTAATGTAATCAGGAAAAGAGTAATAATTACAGAGCTACTACTAGATAGAAGAGAATTCACAGGCAACAATAAATAAAATAAAATTAAGTAATACTACAATTAAGGGTAAAATAAGGGTAATAAATGAAGGCACTAGTACAAAAACAATTATAAGAGTTACAATTACGAGAATAATAGCCGAAGGCACAGGTACAAAGACAGTTCTAATGCTGATACAATTTCAAGATATTATTTTACAAGGGGTATTACACTAGATTTGTATTAAAGAAAGGCGAGAGATGTTTTCACTTTGGCTCGTGTAGTTTCACATAATGCTATTAAGTTCTGTCAAGTTTTTAACTGCCTTCTTTCCAGCTGCGGTCTTGATAGTTCTCTGGCATCCAGAGTCCACACGTTCTGAAGGCTGAAATGGGATATGGCATTGTTCTAAATCTTTGGATGTTCCTGTGTAAGCTGTGTTATTGTAATCCATGTCTTTGCTAATTTTTTCTTTTGGCTAAAGGTCTCTGCCCTCTTTCGGTATGAGACAAACTTCACGATTATTGGACATTGTGTTTTGTAGCACCTGATAATCTTCGTCCCACCTGATGGCTCCTATCAGTGTCTGCCTTGCTGACTTCAGTGCTTAATGTCTCATATGTAACCTGTATAAGATTGTTTATGTTTTCTGCCTGTACCTCTGCTACCCCCAAACAGCCACAGATTATTTCGCCTTTGGTACTGTTCTAATTCATCCATCGCAGCAGACAGTTCTTCTTCCACATGTTGTGCCTTTTTCTCGCACTTAGACACCAACTTTTATAAAGTTTTAATTTCGGCAGTTATTCCCTCAATAATGTCACGAATTTTTGTTAGGACTGCTGCCATTACTGCGTCTGATAAAGTGCCAGCAATCAGATCGAGATTATCTTTATCGTGAAGTGCAGCACGTACCTCGGAGCAGAACAGTTCTGCTATACGGGGAACCACGGCCACACCCTCCGCCATGAGAAGAACCGCCGCTGCCCTGCTGCTGGATGTGCCGTTGTGCCATTTCCTGCATACCATCTTCCATTGTAGATAATGATGGAGCACAGAAAAAATAGCACTATTGCGAAGAACACTGCTGTTTACACGAGTTTCACTTATATTGAACAACAACACTTGAGACAACACCATCGGTTTCAACTGATATTCCCGAGCCGAACATAACACACATTATACTTCAGCTACCAAGTATTGCGCAAGTTGATGCGGATACAGAATGCTTCTTGTGGAGTTTCGTTGGTGGCAGGGTACAGAAGTTTTTTGTAGGTACAGGGGTACATGTTTCAGTACTCATGCTAGAACTTTTGGGTAGAGAGATATTGGGGTCTCTGCAGTATAGGTCATGCGGAGCCGGTAATAATCATAGAAATTTGTTAGGGTCAACGCTGCTCAAGTTTAGCGTTGGATACTGACTTTCTCTGAGTACAGGTTGGTGATGGGCATTCTGCAGTTCTTGGGCTTGATTTTCTTGTCAAGCATCATGCTAAAATCGATCTTTCACGACATACATGATGAGTCTGGAGGTAGGGCACGTGCTTTGATGTGTGATAATATTGGTAATTCTGAACAAAAAAATTCGTTTGGACATATGGTTTATTCTAAATGGTTTCCGAGCTAGAACACATTTTATGTCAGTTTTGTACGTTTTTCTTGGATAACTCGAAAATAGCAGCCACAAGCAAAAATGTGTCACACTACAAAATTAAACTACATTAAATTTCCTACCAAAAGGTTCTATTTATTTTTTTCTCTGGAGTTATATGCATAATGCATGAAGAGAGCAAGACAGTATTCAAAACCTCGTACAATGCACATTCACTGTAGTTTACGTAGTTTTTGTAGGGCAGTTTCAGGTAGTTTCCCATCTTGATAGCCCACACGTGTCCCATATGAAAACTGTTCATCTTAAATTCCTCTACACTGTCATATGTGGTAATCAATGATAATGTGTTGAACAATACAAAAGTAGATAATGATGTACATCAGATAAGTTTTGTCTTGTAAACCATTTCAAATGGGGCATATATTCGTGTGAAGTTTTTTGTTTGGGATTACCAATACTATCACCCCTCAAAGCGTGTATCTTTCCTCATTACTCGTGCTGTATAGTTGAGCTCCGAAGGACTCTGGATCAAATTGCTGCAAGTGAGGCAATGTGGCAGGGTGCATTCATCATGAGGGTGTTGCCATCTGCACTGCTTACACACATACTGAAAATAGGCTCCCATGGTAAAGTTCCATCAGGTACAGATAAAATAGTTTCGATTTCTGTTGGTACACACTTATCACAGGAGATGTTATGTGTCCTTGAGCCACTAAAAAATAATAAACATTTGGATGCAATGCACTGTTTTGTATGCATAACCATAGCATGCATAGCTAATGTGAATGAAGAACGTATAGTTCTTGTTAGGCTAGACAATTTCAGTATGGGCAATGCGAGTCTACGATGGGCCTTAATGGGTGATACTCAACATTGCATACTGACAGAGAATAATGATTTGGTTTATATGAACCTGTGTCATATACCAAAACAATTGCAAACACATATTGAAGAATTCGTCAACAAACAACTGGCAGAAGGCATCATAGAGGCCAGTGATAGTCTGGAGGAGGAGGGGGGGGGGAGGATGTGTGGCACCCATAGTCCTGGCCTGGAAAAAATCAACAGAACACTTTTGTTGAGACTGTAGGTACTTGAATGCTTGAAATACCACTGACTCCTGTCCAGTACCTAATATCATGATGCAAGTACGTCTCCACTTGGATTTGCAGAGCAGTTACCACCAGATGGATGTAGTGCTAGAAGGCAGACCCAAAGCAGCTCACGTTGTCCTATGCTGGCATTTTCAATATCACAGGGTGGCATTTGGGCTCAAAATGCACAAGCCACATTCCAAAGATTTCTAGATGTGATTTTACATGGTCTAAAATGTACAGTTCTTTTTCATAAGATATGAACGAACATGTGAAATGGTTGGATGAAGTTCCAGCAGCCTAAGGAGAGTGCATCTTACACTAAGTACTGAAAAATGTAATTTTGCACAGATTCATGTCAGTTACTTGGGTCATGTTATTAGTGAAGAGGGTTTATGAATCGATCCCCATTTGATGTAAGCAGTTTTTAGATTTTAAACCACTCAAACAACAAAATAGTCATAATCTATGTGAATCTTCAGGTGAATCATCTGTGGCCGCATGAGCAGTCGCGCGGTACAACAATATAAAGGGACGAAGCAAGCACTGGAGCGGCAGTCTTGCGGCTCACTCTGAAGATGGCTGAACGTTTTACAGCCGAAATATTAGAAGAGGAAGGAGATTTCTTGCGGCTGCACACCCGAAACTTAATGGAACAGTCATAATCTAGTCTGGTCCTCTGTAACTATTACAGAAAATTCGGCAAAAATTTTGAACGCATTGTTCAGTCACTAAAATATTTGCTGAAAAAGATATTAAATTTGAATGGTCATTGGAGTGGGAATGTGCCTTTCTAGGCTTAAGAAAGCGTTGACCAAAGTCCCAGTAATGATTTTTCCTGATTTTGATATGGAATACGTCTTTTCCTGTGTTGTTATCACTAGTGCTCTTGGTTGCATTTTCATTCAGAACATACATAGTAAAGAGCATCTGATACCATATGCATCTCGGCACCTAAAGAGCAGAACACAATTACTGAAACTCAGAGAAGGAAATGGGAGCACTGATCAATACGATCACCTATTTTCGATGTTACTTGTATGGCCAGAAATTCGAAGTTGTAGCAGAACATGCTTCACTGAAATGGCTATTGGGTTTGGAGAATACCTCCCACAGGTTGACAACACAGACTGTTTAAGTTGAGTAACTTGGACTACAAAGAAACACACAAATGTGGATCCAGTGAGTTGCAAACTCACGGGAAAAGTGTGGGTGACAGTAGGCTGGCGGCACACACTGTCACGAAGTTAGGTCGCAGCCACAGTTCATAATGCATGAGGCCATATTCCACAAGTCAACAAAATATGGACCTAACATAGTGGTTCCATTGTCACTGAGGAACAAAGTAGTGTAACAGGCACATGGCCATGTGGTGTCCGGTCGTGGAGCACTAAGAGTGATAGGTAGAACAGTAGTGGAAAAGTTTTGGCGGTGGACAAGAAAATGAGGTGTGGATCAGTATGTAGAAAACTGCATACTGTGCACACAATGGAACGATCTTAGCCATAAGAATTGTTCTTCAAGGGTTGCCAGAGGCACCCAGACCTATTCAAATAATAGGACTTGATGTTTTTGGTCCATTTAACAGAACCCTGGCCAATAATATACACTACTGTATATGATAAGTCGTTATTTAAAGTTGTTACAAAACACCTCAAAAAGTCTTGATCAGTTTACTTCAAATTTTTTATTTGATGCTCTGATAAACATTTGCATGGACATAGACTGTATATTTTTATTGTATATAATACATAAATTTACATATAATATGTTAGTGGAAACGACGCTTCAAAAAAATCTCAAAAAATTATCGATTGATTTACTTAACATTTTCGCTATATACACATGTGGTATATAAATGTATATATAGTACATAAAGGGGAAATATTAGCAAAAATCTTGAAAATTTCATGACTTAGTCCAAATTTTTACACAGTGCTCAAACATTCAGGTAGATTAGCTGTATATTTTTGAAATATGTGTAATATATAAAAGGAAAACGTTGTTAGAAAAATCTCAAAAAGTTGTTGATCATTTTACTTCAGATTGTTACACCATACCCTACTGAACATTCAGAGAGACATAGAGTATATCCTTTTCCAAGCAACAATGTACAGATTTTCTGTTTAAGCAGAATGAGAGAGAGATAATTCTGTGCTGTGAAAATGTGTGGTGTCGTTTTCTTTCTCCCAGTCAGATTTGACTTAGTTTTCAGGAGATTTGAACTGCTAGACAAATTGTTTTTTCCACACATGTTCTTTGTCCTCATAAATAATTTTAAACAAAAATTGTATACACAGCAATGGGTTGTTTTCTTTTGTTGTTAGGAGGCAGTTTTAAGATTAAAAAGGAATGTTGTGTGTATGACTTATATCTTATGGTAGGATACTACTATATAACCTAACTTGTCCAAAACTTTGCAATTCTACCCATTCATAAATTAAAACTATGTGTAATACTTTTGTGACGCTACTGTCCTGCCAGACCCAGCAGCTGGAGAGATACAGTACCTGTTACATTTATGGTTCCAAGTGATTTATTCATTCATTTCAAGTGACTTCATTTTCCAATCGAGGTTTCATTTGCATTAGCAATAAATAAATAAAGTTTAAAGTCAGAGAGAAAGAGAGGGGAACAGAAGATGGGGAGAGGGAGGAAAATATAAACAGTGGGACGGAGCAGGACAAGGAGGAGGAGATGGGCAGTGGGAAGGCGAGGAGGAGAAGGAGAGGGACAAAGGAGCTGAGGAGGACATCAAAAGAGATAGATGAATGAGGAGGAGATGGATAAAAAGAAGTCGAGGAAGACAGAGAGAGAGGGGAGATGGAGAAGGAGATTGGGAGCTGTATACGATTTCCATATACGTTTAGCAATTGTGAAGCATTGCCAGGTTCACTGATAAGTATATATTGATGATCTTAGATCATTTTTCGCAGTTTATATTGATGACAGCAATTCGTGAACCTCAGGCTGACACATCTACTTTAACAGTAGTGAATAACTGAGTTCTTAAATTTGGAGTACCAGAAACTTTATTAACTAATCAAGGTTCCAGTTCATTAATTGGTTCGATGAAACACCTGTAAACTTGCGTGTACAAGTTAAGGATAAGTTATAGTGTTAACAGCCAAAATACAGACTGAAACATATATCTCCAATTTGTGGTAGGCCATACCATTCCAAGGTCCATACTAGTAGTGATGTCTCACCATACAGGATAGTCTACAGAAGGAAAGTGCCATCTATGTTCAATATGTTACAACACATTGACAACAAGTTAGCTTACAACATCGAGTCGACAAAGGAGTTTGTGTAAAGACTCAGATGAGCAAATATGAAAACTCTGGGAAATATGGGATAGGACGTGAGTTAACTTCCACAGTTCAGAGTCAACCAATGGGTGTTGTTCACCAATCCTTATACACTGAAAAAGCAGACCAAAAAATTTGAACAAGATACAATGGATCATATCCAGTCATATAAATGACTTCACTGGTTGTGTTAAGATCCAATTACCAACAAAAACTTCTGTTGTACATATTAGTAGAGTAAAACTGTTCAGTGGTGCAGTTGATGAATTACTGCAAACTCTGGTACCAGTACCATAGCAGAGCATAAAACCAAGGAAGTTTCACAGGAATAAGCTTTCCAACACTTGTGCTGTGCACAAGGGACCCTACACACTGTGGTTGTGAAACTAGTTATTCATAACTAGTTCATTATTCATTTTTGCAGTGTATTTTCCGGTTTGTGTTAATTTTTATTTTGTACTATTACAAGTATGCTATGTGCTAAGGTTTGCGTGCCATTTGTGAAAGTTAGTCACTCATTTATATTATTGTGTGTGCACCCTTTCCTGGAGGACGTAAGAATTGATGGAAGTTCCTTTTCCTCAGGTGGTGTAACAGCATAGACACCTCAAAGAGTAGTTGTAGTCTTGATGCTGTTGCTTATCATTAAAGGAGTAGTAGAAGGTGCAGTCCTGAATCAGCCATTGAACTCCATAATGTTGTTTTCCAACCAAACAGACGTCCTATTGACAGCTGGACAGTACAAGGATAAAAATAACATTGTTTCTGATAATACAAAAAGCATGTGGTCACATTAACTAGAAAATATCGCCCTGAACGTAACCTGTGTGAACAGCTATTCCAAATGTAAGCGCAAGGAAACACCAAGGGAAACACAATAATAATCTGTTTCTAATCTGTGTGGTGAAGTTTTATAATTGTGATTCGGTTTACATATGAAGGGACTGTCGCTTTCTTTTATAAATAAGTTAAAATATTGTTGCAGGCTAGATTCGAACCAGCGACCTATGGATATCATCTTTTAATGATCGACAGATCATGCTTTACTAACCTAGGTACCAATGACGTGAAGGGAATCGGGTATAATGATAATTTTACTACAAGTTTAATTCCGTCGGCGGGCGCTATCCTTCTTTGTAACAGTGGGAAAGTGTGTCACAGAAGTATTAGAATTAATTTTAGAGTACAAGACATTTTTAATGATGGACGGGAACATGGGCATCGATGTAGTGGCATTTTGCTGGTACAGTGCGAACAACTTTTCAGCACCCTCTCATTCTCTGAAACACTCAAAAACAAATTTTCAAGAGTTTTCGTGGATCTATTCGTACAGTGTGGTACAAGATACCATTTGTAATCCATTTTCCGAAACGTAAATTCCAAAAATAAGACACCTCTGTGAATTAGCTTTATGACACTAGGAGCAGTGACTCGAATGGAGTGTTTTAGCGGGCTTTCAAATTATGTGAATTTCATTTTGATTTTTATAAAAGAATACTGTATTCGACGAGGAAAAATCATGTTATAAGCCTAAAATGTCATAATTAACCATTCAAAACGATTCCCAGAAAACAAATACCCAGTTGCACCATTGTGGTCGGTGTGAGACATAAGCTGAAGGAAGGAATATGTTTTGCGATGTGAAGTCTGTAAATTGCGAGAGAAGGGATGTTGTACATCCCTCTCTGTCCTCCCTCTGGCCATTTCAACCTTAAACCACTGTAGCCAAATATTCTTAAAGACTTGATAATTGTGACTGGTCAGCATCCAATCTTTTAGTGAAATGATATTGTATCTTTTCGTGTATTACCTAGCATTAGGTTTGTGCGGAGAATGGACTCTCAATTTCTCTTAAAGTAGCAATCCAAGTCCTTTCAGCATCTGACTGTCAATGAGTGATTGCCCTCTAATCTGATTGAAAACATTGTTTGATCTGCCTACTAGCATCTACTCATAATAATGTGACTCAACATTGCAAGAGAATCTATACAGTATACAGTATAGGCATTGTTAAATAGCAACAGGTGGGCTGTTTGACAGTGTCGCTTCCAAGCAATATTCCAATCTGTTGGAAACTGAGCTTCTTGAACGACAACTGCACCAATACCACCACAGTACATATGCAACATCATTTCGTTTTGGTAGCTACAGCAAGATATGTAAGAAATTTAGATGTGGGTGTCCTTCATGCGGAAATGTGGTGGGAATAATAACTCATCATAATTCTGGTAACGTTTTATAATATGGCTACTAAAAGTTCAATGGCACGATAGTTGTTTACAGAACTGAAAATTGAAGAACACTGATAATTCTTTTTCCCTTTCTGACTTGCCTATGTGAGATTTTTGTGTACGATATTCATGGTTCTTCTGAGTAACATTCAGTCTGTTCCACCTTCTTCCATACATTGCACAATCTTTTCTCTGTAAAGATATTTCCTCCAGTCAAATGCTAATATCATTATGGGATAAGGCGAAAATTTGTTAACCTTTATTGTTCAATCATTAAAACCAGATAGCTACTAGTGTGGGTCTCACATTTACAGATATGACATGGTGCCTCATTATGAGGCCAGTAAAGATGGGGTTACAGCGTGACATTGGTGTCTGGCTATAAATTACAGTATAAAAATAATGACACTGGTACAGTAACAGATCATGCCCAAACTATTGTTTCAAAAAGTGTACTATATAAAAATTGATTCACATTATTTCCGTTTTGTTTGTCACTAACCCCAGGTAGTATTCCATCACCTTGCTATAGCTCATGCAGGATACGGTCGCCTTGCGCAGTGACCAGTTTTTGTCCAAAGCACTGGGCGATTCATTCGTTTGTTCAGAAGGGGAAGCTGACAAGCTTTTGTCACGTTTCGGCCAGTCTACGATGACGCACACGCCCTACAATCTTTCTCAAACGATTTCACAGAAACTGTTTGGTAAAAACATTTTATTTTTGCTTTACTTGTAGCTTTATATGTCAGGTTCATTGTGATGTGCCTGTCATTTCGTTAATGGTCATAGTTGTTGTGATATTCACGTGAAAATAAGACACTGCTCGAAATTGGAACAAGTTTACAATGAAAAATAGAGGTTGCTATGATTCTGCATTTGGTTCATATTACATACGTATAAAATGAAGGTAACATACTGAATTTTTCTTCAAACTTGGCTGGTGGCTCTATCACCAATCTCCAGAAAATTGACCGGATGTAGTGCACATATTTGCGATCACACTGTGACAGCGATAAAGCCAGAGTGAAATATCCACAACATTCCTCATATTTCATAAATGGTTTGAGATATCAAAATGAGCTGGTTAAATGAAAAATGCTAAGGATTTTGGAACAACATGAGTGAAGTCATTACACGCTTATTTTTTACTGAGTATGTGGTTTTTCATAAGAGGCTGCCCTTACTTTTCCTCAGTTCCTCGCTTAATAAACTTAATAAACCACTGTTTCAGAATTTTCTCGCAATTGCGTGTCCACAACATGTTAGTGAAGTGAGACTGTGTAAAATCCGCTGACTTTTGGCAAAAGAAGCAAATTTTAACATGGCTTCGGTAGGTTATACTCAAAATTCGCCACTTGTGCCATTTCTCTGAAAGTTACAAATGGTTATCAAACCAGGCGAAAATAAGTTGCTGCATTTTCGGCAGATATCTCTTTAGATATTAACCAAAGAAGACACGATAGATCTATTTAAGTGGTCCCCATGCAGTTGTGGGCGTGAAGGGGCCCCACTTAATATATACAAAAAATGTGAGTGTAGGCTTCAGTTTAGAACAGCACTTCCCCTCCAGTGCTCGACATTTCCCCTACAGTGCCTGCAGCCCCCACCATGACTACTGTCCCCATGCATGCCCTGACATTTGTGCACCTACTGGCCACAGTATTGTGTGCGTACTGTACCTCCACAGGTTCTCCCTAGTCTGGTAACATAATCTCAAAGGGAAGCTGGCATGTGTGTGCTTTCGTCCTTTATGAATCTTCCCATAGATGGTCATCATTGAAAAAACCTGATTCTCACTTCAGGTTGCAGCTTGAAACACTGTACGTGTTGAATAAACTAGGGATGAGGTATAATGTTGATTATGATAAACAGGCGACAACATTGCAGTTGCAGCCATGTAACTGTAATAGGTTTGAGAAACGTATTAATTATTTTTATTTGTCATGATTTCCATGTTGAAATTGTCACACTGCCTGCGCTGTAGAACGTTTCAACAGTCAGCAGTGGGCCCCAGTTAACTGTTTACGTAGGGACAAATACATACCAGCTCCAAGGATCTCTGCCAGGAGAGAGTTACTAATAAGTCATGGCTGTAACACTGCCTATTACGGTGGCAAGGTACAAATGATACTGTTTTGTTTAAAATTACTGGAATTTCAACAATATATCTCATAATGTCCAAAAAGCAGTTGAAGAAAAATCGAATTTTCTACTGGTGAGTCCAACACTACTAAAAATTTAATAGGGTCTAACATGGAAACTATTATTTGTCTAGTGGATGTATTGCACTATCTAATATTTTAATAGTTATGTTAAATATTGTCAATTCTTAGCATAAAGCAACACAGAATATTTCTCACTATAGTTCAATTCATTTATCTTGGCGGCTCGCGCATGCCCGCCCAGATGCGGGAGATTGCAGCGTTGCCAGTTGTACGCGCCAAGAGAAGCAGCGCCGTAGCAGTGCAGTTCTCAAACTTACGTTTAGGGGGGAGCGCGCAGTTTATGAAGTAAAGCCACCACGGCCGCATTAAACCTTTCGCTGCTACAGAGACGTGCTCCCCGCATTCCACGCCGTGCGCGATTTTGTAACCACTGCACTGCTCGCCTGTGCAGACACATAGTGTTCCGACTGCTTTGACACACTTATCATTCGATTTCACAAAAACTATTTGGCCCAAAAATTTGATTTTGACACATCTTCTTGACTGATACCTTCCCCCCATAAATGACTTAATTTTGTTTCGATTTTCAACGCAGTTATATTGCAGCATTAAATGTAGTAAACCATTGCACGAAATTTTGAAGAGTTTGCAGAGGTAAAGTTCATAGCGTATACTTTCCGTATGTTCGATTGTAGTTACCACAATGTTGAGAATGAAATGTGGACAAGATACCTAAATTTCATATAAAATTTACTGTATAACAACATCTCATTTAATTTAAGTACCAGATTGGTGTCGTATGTAATATTGAGAAATATTCCGTCTTTCGCGACTGTAATAAAAGTTTTATTTACACCGGGCGCGTTTGACTTTATTTTAAAGCACTTCAATCAATCAAAAGGAAGTACACAAAATACGTTAAACAAAACTGTGGACTTACAAAAACATTAGGACTTGAATATACTGTGTATCAGTGCTCTGAGCTATGTCAAATATAATTTTTGTGTGTGGCACACACAAAAAGCATTTATTTGCTAAAACACTGATCGGCCGACACAAACGTTGAATATTGTGTTACCTCAGCACAAAACTACGAAAGGTGACTTGGCAATGGAGGAGACAAAATGCTGTCCAATGAAGATGCTTCAAAAGAGAAAAACGCGTCTGGTCTAAATAAGACGCTTATTACAGTTGCAGAAGAGGAATATATTTCAATACCATTGGTAAAATTGCAACTGTGGAACAAAAACAAGAAAGAGAACATGAGTATTATTGTGTATGTGCCTTACCCTTCATTGTTGTCAATCGCTGCGATAGTCTTCTGCATCGCTGTAGTCAGTGCCGCAGTCCGAATCATCAGGTCTTAGAGTTATGACGATGGGTTCAAGCAGATTGTCAATTACAATTTCCCTGTCCATGTCCTCCTCCTGTAGCCTTTGTGCATGCCGAACACATTCAGCCCATGCTGAAGAAGTAATTCTGTCAAGTGCTTCGTGCAGAAGCCTTTCTGTATCGGCAATTTTAAATGTCACGTTTCATTCTGCGACATACCCTTCCACTTGTGCCCAAATTAACTCTATCGGATTGTATTGGCAATGGTACGGTGGCAAACGCAAAACTGTGTGTCCATGTTCCTGTGCAATACAATCGATTTCATAAACTTTTGTGCGAGGCTTATGAAGCACTGCAAGATTCAACATTTCAGCACGAGTTTGGTTGGCAGTATGTGGAATATTTTTACTTGCAAGCCATAACATGATATCGGCTTTTTTTGTACTTGTTGTGGGTGTCTTGTCAACAACAACAGAGTGATAACGCGCATTGTCCATTACAATCACCGAGTTTGCAGGCAAGTAAGGGAGAAACTGATTCCTAAACCACAATTTAAATGTCTCAGAGTTCATTTCGGAATGATAATCCCCTGAATTTCTCTTTTTTGCCCGGAACACTAATTTGCTTTCTGGAATGAATCCAGAAGCAGAACCAGCGTGGAGCACAATTATTCGTCCACCTTTACCAACTGGTACTTTAAACCCACCCGAACCATCACTCATTTTCCAACACGCTTTCCTTGTGTGATTTTGGTTCACCCATGTTTCGTCCAAGAAAAAAATATTCTTATTCCCGGATTTTCTTACTTCAATAATACATCTTAAAAACTGTGCCCTTGAAGCAGCGATATCACTACGTTCCATTAAAAACTTTCTTCCGTCATTTGTATGTACATATTTGAATCCAATGTTTTTAAGTATTCTATTCATTGAAGTCATGCTACCTTTAAAATTTATGGTTTCACGCATTTTCACAGTGATTTTTTTTACAGTAGGAAATTCGCCTGTGTTGTACATGTTGAGCACTTCTCGTCTTAGAACATCTTTGTCGAAATTATCTAAATTAGTTACAGTCCTCTCACGAGTGCGATATTTCCCTGGCGATCTGAAAAGTGGGCTTCCACAGGTCTCCGTAGATAACTTTCCTTCATTGGCAATCCGCTGAACGGTTCTCAAGCTAACGCCTGTCGCTTCTGCAGTGCGTTCCTGAGATCTGGCGACATCCGTGATAGGTCCACCGTTTTCTGCTTCGCGCTTGAAAAAAGCGTGAATCCGGTAAATTATGTCCCTCGCCTGTTTATGGAGAGTTTGTCGCTTACCACCATTATCAGCCATGACAACTTGCAACAAATGCGATAAAAATTCACCAAAGAATAACTACAATCACATTTAACACTCGCACTCGCCAAGACATTCCCAGCAGACCGTTCAGAAAACTACTGAACACTCATTGGCTGTCAGCGGATGCGTGACGTCAGGTGCGTAGAACGAGCCTTAAATCGACCGCAGTCGTTCATGGTTCCAACTATGCAGAGTGCTCATTTTAATTGGAGACATTGAAATATCCGCAAATCTACACATTGGATCAAACAAATTTATAACTAAATTTTTTTTGTCTCAGAGGGGGACATCCAATGTTACCAAATTCGACGAATTTGTAGTCAAATTCCGGGAGGAACTAATTTTCATTAGGATTTCTTTTGGCTCTGTGTGTCGTTTTCAAGAGATTTCAATGTCCCCATAAAATGAACACCCTTTATAACATAAACAGTGTTTATAAATTGGGAAATATTCTATCTTTAGCAACTGTAACAAAACTTTCTTTATACCAGAGTCATTTCGCTTTTTTCTAAAACGTTC